>NC_086323.1:54614547-54799547 GCF_036172605.1 Pelobates fuscus
AGAAAAGGCCTTCACAAGCCTCTGCTATTGTGTACAAAGGTTATACTAAGTGACCCATAGGTTGAGCAGGTGGTTACCGTGGCAGTGTAAGTGGAAGCGGCGGTGGAGGCGGAGGAGGTAGCCAACACTGTTTTTTATTATTTTTTATTTGTTTTATTTTTTTAATTGGGGTAGCTCCCAAAATATTGGGACATTTAGAAAAAGAAACATTTGCGGTCTGCGGTGCATTTCTTGCAGTCAATAACGCCATCAGGTTTTTAAAACTGTCCGTCTCCACCAGACGGAATGACAGCATTTTGAAATGCTGGCATTCAGGGCCAGGGATCGCGGGAGGGTAGGGGGGTACTTCCTCTTTCTCTCCAGTGTTTGGGAGATGGACAGCTGAATGCTTCCATGGGACAGTGTGGAGATGCTGGACAATTGTGTATCTGGCCTATGCTGGTGCAGGAACCCACCCTCTGAGCCACTTGTGAATGACTGGCCTGATAACCGTGGAAATGACCCCTCTTCCTCCTCCTCTTGCTCCTGTGCCACATCCTCTTCCATCATCGCCCAAAGTGTTTTTTCAAGGAGACATAGAAGGGGGATAGTAAGGCTGAGAATGGCGTCATCGGCACTGGCCATGTTGGTGGAGCACTTGAAACAGCGCAACATGGCACACAGGTCTTGCATGGAGGCCCACTCATTGGTGGTGAATTGGTGCTGTTCCGCAGAGCGACTGACCCGTGAGTGCTGCAGCTGAAACTCCACTATCGCCTGCTGCTGCTCGCACAGTCTCTCTAGCATGTGCAAGGTGGAGTTCCACCTTGTGGGCACGTCGCATATGAGGCGGTGAGCGGGAAGGCCGAAGTTATGCTACAGCGCAGACAGGCGAGCAGCAGCAGGGTGAGAACGCTAAAAGCGCGCACAGACGTCCTCACTTTCTGTAGCAGCTCTGATATATCTGGGTAGTTTTAAGGGAATTTCTGCACCACCAAATTCAGCACAGAAATTCCTGAAAAACTGAGGACGTCTGTGCGTGCTTTTAGCGTTCTCACCCTGCTGCTGCTCGCCTGTCAGGCAGGGGATGTGTGTCAAACCGGCTAGGCCCAGAGCTGCTACGAGATTTCGCCCATTATCGCACACCACCAGGCCGGGCTTGAGGCTCAAGGGCAACAACCACTCATCGGTCTGTTGTTCCATGCCTGTCCACAGCTCCTGTGCGGTGTGAGCTTTTCCCCCCAAACATATGAGTTTTAAAACAGCCTGTTGTCGTTTCCCCCTGGCTGTGCTGAAGTTGGTGGTGAAGGTGGTATGCTGACCGGATGAGGAGGTGGTAGAGGAGGAGGAAGCGGAGTAGGAGGAGGAGGCAACAGGAGGCAAAGCTATGTACCCAAATAAAGATTGTCAAACGTTTTATCCTGGAACTGTGTCCCATCCGGTGACTGGGGAAATGGGTCTGACCTATTCTAATCAAAGGGGATAACCATCGGTTACCCAGGTCCCGCTTCAATTGGTGGCAAGCGGCGGGATCCCATGTCCCTGCCAACAGACCCATGGACTACAGTGCTCTAAAGTGAACTAAACTGCGGGACTTGTGTGGAGCCAGAGGAATAACGCAAGGTGGGAGTAACAATGCCAAATTGACTGCTGCACTCATGGAGGATGACCAGGCACGCAGTGAGGCAATGAACCCCAGCCAGGGGCCGGAGATGAGGAGGAAGTGCGCAAGGAGGTGGTCTGGCGCCTGGCATATTATCGAGAGCCGCTCTTAGAGGAGATTGTCAGCAGGACCTTTTTGGAGGTGCAAGCCTATGTCCTTGCCAATAGACAGAGGGCGACCTCCATGAACCCAGATGAAGGAAGAAGGGAGCAGAGGGCGCCGGGAAGCACAACCACCCTGGCCCACAAGCTACCATACAATGCCTGCAAAGAGTTCAAGGAAGCAGAAGAAGGCATCTATGACTTTTTACAAGACTTTGAGCGCCAATGCCTACTCCAAGACATGGATCCCAGCGACTGGGTCACCATCCTGGCCAGCAAACTAGTGGGGAAGGCAGCGGATATTTACCGGGCTGTACCAGAAGAGCAGATCAGAGACTATCCCTTTATTACACAAATCCTCCTGGCCCGGTATGCGGTCACCCCCGAGCAATACCACCGAAAGTTTAGGGAGACCCGGAAAGGGGAGAAGGACTCCCATCTGGAGTGGGCATGCCACATCACAAGGGCCACCGCCAGCCCCAGACCCAAGAAGTATTGGTATGAGCTGCTGAAGCTAGCTCACAATATTTCCTTGGCAGGGCATTTGGGCAGGAGCCGGACAGCGTCTCGGCTCACCCAAAGCTTCTTCTGGCCAGGCATCTCTCAGGATCTGAGGCAGGACTGCCAGATGTCTACCAGAGAGTGGGGAAGAGAAGGAACCGGCACAGGGCCCCCCTCCATCCCCTACCTATTAGTGAAGAACCGTTCGGCAGAGTAGGTGTCGACATTATAGGTCCCCTAGCCAAGCCTAGTCCCTCTAGGAAGAAGTACATTCTGACCATCGTGGACTACGCGACTCGGTACCCTGAGCAGTATTCGGGAAGAGACTGTGGCTGAAGCCTTGATGCGAGTGTTCTCCCGGATGGGTTTTCCCTGGGAGAATCTCTCAGACCAGGGCACCCAGTTTACTGCTGAAATGACTCACCAACTGTGGAGATTGTGCATATTAAACCAATCCTGAGCTCCCCTTACCACCCCCAGATCAATGGCCTGTGTGAGCGCTTCAACGGTATGTTGAAGAAAATGCTCCGTACCTTTGCAGCGACTCACAAGGATTGAGAGAGATTCCTGCCCCATCTCCTGTTTGCCTATCAGGATGTGCCACAGGAATCGACTGGGTTCTCCTCGTTCGAACTGCCACGCCAGGGAACTGCTTGGAGCTGGCTTTGGTGTGCTCGCTCCCTGGGTGCGGTGGGCAGTATCAGGCGTACTGTCTAGGGGACGGCATCTCCGCTTTTGCACCCTGCTCTAGGAGGAGGAGGTGGATGTGGAGTAGGAGGTTGAGGAGGTGGTGACCGTGGCGGCGACGACGCATTCAGATGTCTGCCCTATCAACTTTCGATGTTACTTTCTGCGCCTAAGATGGTGACCACGGGTAACGGGGAATCAGTGTTCGATTCCGGAGAGGGAGCCTGAGAAATGGCTACCACATCCAAGAAAGGCAGCAGGCGTGCAAATTACCCACTCCCAACGCGGGGAGGTAGTGACGATAAATAACAATACTCTTTCCAGGCCCTGTAATTGGAATGAGTCCACTTTAAATCCTTTAACGAGGATCTATTGGAGGGCAAGTCTGGTGCATAGTGACTGACCCGTGCGTGCTGCAGCTGAAACTCCCCTATCGCCTGCTGCTGCTCGCACAGTCTCTCCAGCATGTGCAAGGTGGAGTTTCACCATGTGAGGCGGTGAGCGGGAAGGCTGAAGTTACGCTGCAGTGCAGACAGGCGAGCAGCAGCAGGGTGAGAACGCCGGAAGCGCGCACAGCCGCTACAGTGATACTGCGAATGGCTCATTAAATCAGTTATGTTTCCTTTGATTGCTCCATCTGTTACTTGGATAACTGTGGTAATTCTAGAGCTAATACAGACCGACGAGCGCTAGGAGACGGCCGCTCCGCTTTTGCACCCTGCTTCCTCTTATGCTGTGCTGGTGCCTCTGTGCGACCACCGCCTCTTCCTCCAAGCTGCACACGTCACTCGCATGACCTTCACTCCATGTGGGGTCTAGGACCTCATCATCCTCCACATCATCTTCCACCCACTCCTCAACCCTGCCCTCCTTGCCAGTCTGCACACTGCAGAAAGCCACAGCAGTTGGCACCTGTGTTTTTCCAGCATGTAAAGTCTGCAAAGGACATATGGAAATTGTTTTAGAATTGTAATTGTATCCAGGCAACAGTTTTCCCCATAAACTGACCTCTCAGTTTGACTTGTATTGCCCCAGAATTACAATATTGTTGAAATACCTCTAAGCTATTGATTACTGGTTTAAATATAGCAGCTTGTTATATGGTAGTTTCTAGTGTAGAAAATATCAATCTGTTTTCTATCACTTAGATCTGTTTAACAAGTGTTGTAGATGTGACACAATATTACAAGTGACCGATGTAGTAAATGCGAATCAAAGTTCCATTTGCAAAAAAAAATTCTCGCCCATCTTCTGTGGGTTATTGCATTTTTAAGATGTAGACTTATTATATCACACTAGCCATGCACAGGTAGATTGTCTGACACGTTGTTTTGGTGGTGGGTTTTTAACTGTATATTAATGCTTCTGTATATGAAGCAATCACAATAACACTTATTTTTCACTTTTTTAAAAAGCCTTTAGACTTTCTTGAGAAGCAGTAACTAGCCAGTGTTGCACACATACACCAGATATGAAGTGCACACCCCAAATTTACTATTTAGCACCTAAAGAATTTGAATGTTTAAAACTGCTATGTCACAGCAGTATTTGACGGTACTATTTGACTCTCAGATATGAAGTGCAGGCCCCAAATGTACAATTTAGCACCTAAAGAATTGTAATTTTTAAAACTGCAATGTAAGCACAGTATTTGACGGTTCTATTTGACTCTCAGATATGAAGTGCAGGCCACAAATGTACTATTTATCACCTAAAGAATTAGAATTTTTAAAACTGCGCTGTAAGCACAGTATTTGACTCTCAGATATGAAGTGCATGCCCCAAATTTACTTTTTAGCACCTAAAGAATGCTAATTTTTTAAACTATGTCACAGCAGTATTTGACAGTTCTATTTGGCTCTCAGATATGAAGTGCACGCCCCAAATTTACTTTTTAGCACCAAAAAAGATTAAATTAGGCAAACTGCAATGTCGCAGCACTATTTGACGGTTCTTTTTGACTCTCAGATATGAAGTGCACCACAGGCCGCAAATGTACTATTTAGCAGCAAAAAAATTTGAATTTTTAAAACTGCGCTGTAAGCACAGTATTTGACGGTTCTGTTTGACTCTCAGATATGAAGTGCACACCCCAAATTTACTTTTTAGCACCTAAAGAATTCAAATTTGTCACAGCATACTATGTCACAGCAGTATTTGACGGTTCTATTTGACTCTCAGATAGGAAGTGCAGACCACAAATGTACTATTTTTTACATTTACATTTGTAAATTTGAATTAGGCAAACTGCAATGTCACAGCAGTATTTGACAGTTCTATTTGACTCTCAGATAGGAAGTGCAGACCACAAATGTACTATTTAGCACCTAAAGAATTTGAATGTTTAATCCCTTAAGGACCAAACTTCTGGAATAAAAGGGAATCATGACATGTCAGGCACGTCATGTGTCCTTAAGGGGTTAAAAATGTGCTGTAACCACAGTATTTGACTGTTCTTTTTGACTCTCAGATATGAAGTGCAGGCCCCAAATTTACTTTTTAGCCCCTAAAGAATTTGAATGTTTAAAAATGTGCTGTAACCACAGTATTTGACGGTTCTATTTGACTCTCAGTTATGAAGTGCACACCCCAAATTTATTTTTTAGCACCTAAAGAATTTGAATTTTTAAAACTGCGCTGTAAGCCCAGTATTTCATGGTTCTATTTGACTCTCAGATATGAAGTGCAGGCCCCAAATTTACTTTTTAGCACCTAAAGAATTTGAATTTTTAAAACTGCTATGTCACAGCAGTATTTGACTCTCAGATATGAAGTGCACGCCCCAAATTTAATTTTTAGCACCTAAAGAATTAGAATTTTTAAAACTGCGCTGTAAGCACAGTATTTGATGGTTCTATTTGACTCTCAGATATGAAGTGCAGGCCCCAAATTTACTTTTTAGCACCTAAAGAATTAGAATTTTTAAAACTGCGCTGTAAGCACAGTATTTGATGGTTCTATTTGACTCTCAGATATGAAGTGCAGGCCCCAAATTTACTTTTTAGCACCTAAAGAATTAGAATTTTTAAAACTGCTATGTCACAGCAGTATTTGGCTCTCAGATATGAAGTGCACGCCCCAAATTAACTTTTTAGTACAAAAAAATGTGAATTAGGCAAACTGCAATGTCACAGCAGTATTTGACGGTTCTATTTGACTCTCAGATATGAAGTGCAGGCCACAAATGTACTATTTAGCACCTAAAGAATTTGAATGTTTAACAATGCGCTGTAACCACAGAATTTGACGGTTCTATTTGACTCTCAGATATGAAGTGCACGCCCCAAATTTACTTTTTAGCACCTAAAGAATTTGAATGTTTAAAAATGCGCTGTAACCACAGTATTTGACGGTTCTATTTGACTCTCAGATATGAATTGCACCGCAGGCCGCAAATGTACTATTTAGCACCAAAAAGTTTGTGGGTTTTTTTAACCAACAATGTAACAGTAGTATTTAAGGGTTTTATTGGACTGCAAGAAATGCAGTTAGCAAATGTACTATTTAGCACCAAAAAAATTGCAGTATTTAAAAATGCCTAGATGTTGCCCACTGAGCTACCAGAACAGGATTAAAGTAATGTGCCTGGCACACATGCAGTTGCAAGTGCACTGCACTCTCTGTGGCACTGGGTTCAGGGCAGGGTACAAAAAGGTGGTATAGCACCCACAAAAATAATCGCTGTAGTTTGCAGATTCAACACCAGAATTCTTTCCTAATCTGTCCCTCACAGTTGCAGCATCCTCTCCCTACACTAATAAGAGCTTATGTGACTCCAGCTTATATATAGAGGCTGGGTCACATGCTGCACTGGACAACCACAACTATGCCATTAGTAGGCATGGCTGTGATGGCTTCCAGGGCACACAAGTCAAACCCTTGTTGATTGGCTGCCCTGCAGCCTTTCAAATGCGCCATTAAATCGCTGAATACCGAACTCCAACCCGAACATACAGTGATATGTCCGTGTTTGGGTCCGGGGTCCAAAAAACGTAATGTTCGGTACGAACCCGAACTTTACAGTCCGTGTTTGCTCAACTCTAAACATAGACAAAAATAGCTGATTTGAAAGTTATTATTATTACTATTGTTATTTTGGGCATTTATATAGCACCAACATATGCTTTACAAAATTATAAAATGGGGAAATTTAACAAAAAAATTAGACCAATACAAAATGTTGCAGGATCAATAGGTTGATAAAGACCCTGTTTGAACCAGCTTACAGTCTAGAGGAGGAGGAGTATAAAAATACAACCTGGGAGCTTTTCTGAAGAGATTTGTTTTGAGGGAATCCTTCAACAATTGAAGACTAGGAAAGAGTCTGATGGGGGTAGGCAGGCTATTCCAAAGGAAAGAAGATGCCTGCGAGAAGTCAAGCAAGCACGAGTTAGCAGTAAGGGTGCGAACAGCGGACAGGAGAAGGTCACTGGCATAGCGGAGAGACCAAGAAGTGGCATACCTATGAATCAGTGAAGAGCTACAAGAGGGGCTGGATTTATTAAGAGCTTTATAGGTAAGGGTCAGTGTTTTGAATTGACTCTTATAGGATACAGGTAGCCAATGTAAGGACTGACAGAGGGCCCAATGTGAAGGGAAAATCTGCCTGGTGGCAGCATTCATTACAGACTGTAGCTAGGCAGTACGTCATCTGGGCAGACCAATTAGGAGAGAATTACAATAATCAATGCAAGAAATTACTAGAGCATGAACAAGCTCTTTAGTAGCATCTTGCCAGAGTAAAAGATAACACTAAAAAAAGCGAACTTGCAAGGATTTGTTGATGTGGGTATCATCAACTTGCTGGTAGAGCGAAAGAGGAGGATCAGTATTATGAGGAGGAAAGACAAAAGCGTTTTAGAGAGACTGTGTTTCAGAAAACAGAGATATATCTGGGTGTCATCAGCATACAGGTGGTAGTGGAATCCAAGTGAAGTAATACGTTTGTCAAGGGAGGCAGTATAAAGAAAAAATAGAAGGGGACCAAGGACAGAACCATTAGAAAATGAGACACTTAATTAACATTTGGAGAGATAGGATGATAACCAAAAGAGAGCAGTGTCACAGAAACAGAGTTTGAAGAAGGAGATCAACAGTGTCAAAGGCAGCAGAGAGGTCAAGAAGAATTAGTATGGAGTAGAGGCATTTGAATTTATCCACGATTAGATCATTTGTAACTGTAATCAGAGTGGTCTCAGTAGAGTGGAGGGGGTAGAAGACAGATTGAAGGTGGTCTATGAGAAAGTTGAAATTGAGGAAGCAAGCAAATAGGTATAACAAATCTTTACAGAAGCTGTAGGGAGCAGGGGTATGGGATGATAATTAGAAGGGGAAGATGGGTCAAGAGATGGCTTTTTTAAGACGGGTACTACAGTAACATGTTTAAGGGGATCAGAGATGATGCCAGAAGAAAGAGAGCAGTTGAAGATATGTGGTAAGGAAGGCACAAAACAAAGGGAGAGAGATCTGATAAGGTGAAACATGACAGGACCAATCAGACAACTGGTGGGACAAGAAGAGAGGAGAGGTGCAGGCACCTCCTGTCCAAGTGTGATTGAGAGAGAGAAAGAGAGAGAGAGAGAGAGGAGCAAAGGGAGGAGAATGCTTTCCTTAACAGTTCAATCTTGTCTGCAAAGTAGCATGTAAATCTATCAGTTGTAAGGTTAGTTTTGGGGGTGACCACAGCAGGGTGAAATAGAGAGCTGAAGGTATTAGAGAGATGCCTGGGATTGCGAGAGCATGAACTAATGGGAGAGGAAAAGTATGACTATTTAGCACAGGCGAGGACTGCCGTGTATGAACGTAAAATTAATTTATAATGGAGAATGTGTGACACGGTGCAGCAGGACTTCCAGCAGCGTTCAGCATTTTTGAGAGTAGTGTGTTACCTTAGTGTGCCACAGTTGTCCTTTTCTTTAAGTACATTGTCCAGGGGTAAGGTGAGGGTAGTGTTCTATGCAGAGATAGCCAGTGAGGGACAGTAGAAAGTATGAATGGGTGACAGTTTAAGTTCTCCAACTCAACTACATTCACAGCTTCGCTATTTTAGCCTAAACTTTGCCGTTTGGTTCTTAAATACTAACTATACATATCCCAAAGGGCGCCCTTCAATGAGTAGATATGGAACTGGCGCAACTTCTACCCAACTCTCAAATAAGCTCTGTGGACCCCAAAACCACTTAACCAATTTAAATCATCGTTACTTCCAACGATCGAAATTCTGATTAAAATCTGGAATCAGATTCTCCAACAAAGGTGGTAGAGAAACACTTTCTTCCTGCTGCTCACGTAGTGGCCTTGGCAGTGGTTTTCCATGAATATTGCTGCAGAGGTGGATGGATGCAGGAATCACTAAGCTACAAACTTTCCCACGCCTACAGGAAGACTTTAAATTGTCCCCAGTTATATTTTTCCCAATTTGCAACTAAAAGGTATTCTCAATTCCTATGATAACTTGTGCAAACCCATACTTTTTTTTTAATAGACACTCAGTTTCAACTGTTCCTTCACAGATGCCGGAGGTCCCCACTGAAACACTGCCGGTATGCTATAAAGTCTTAAAGGAGACTTATCAAATTCAAGTTTATGTTTTTCAAAAGAAACGGGAGAGCATGTGTGTTATACAGCTTTCAGATAGAGAGTGGGAACAATCACTCAACTCTGTCAAAGAGGTATCAAAATATTACCACCATGCAGAGGCTCATTGCAAGCTAGTATACCAATGGTACTTAGGTCCCTCTTGACTCCACAAAATATATCCTTTTGTTTCGCACTTTTGTTGGAGATGAGGTGAATGAGAGGAAACCATGCTTCACATCTTGTGGTCCTGCCATACAATACAGCCATTTTGGGGGGAGGTAGCAGCACAATTAAGGGATTTGTCAATCTCAGACTTACCCTTCAATTGTTCCAGGTATTTGCTGTTATTGTCCATAAGAGATACCTACTGTCCTGGTAGAATCTTATCCACACATGTTTTACTACTGGCACGCCGTCTCATAGCTTTACACTGGAAGCAAAATAAACCACTTTCTTCCCAACATTTGGTTAAAAGGATAAAACTTAATTATGTGTACAGACATATGTGTAATGAGAATGTTTCCTGGGGAAAAAAAAAATCTAATGTATGTGGCAACCTTGGCTAACGTATGTTTCTGGTAGGACATGACTGCAGTAATATAATGATATTTGGGCAAAAGTGAAGTAGCGCACCAGACTAAGTCAGTAATGATGCGAGAAGCTCCCCTATTGTCTTTGTGTTCAAATATATGTAATCTCAAATCATTGTGTTATGGTTTTGTTTTCGTTTTCTTTTACTTTGTGATACTTATTGCGGCGAACGTGACCTTGACTTGGGCTCATGGAGTAGCCTACTTGCCAGCCTCCTGCCTCAAGGCTATGGGCCCTGCAGAAAGAACTGTAAAATACATTTTAAAAAGCCGGGTTTGTGTAATTTCCCTATACCATTTGGGAACCGAACAACCGCACAAACCAGGGACCACCCGTGTGCTTGTTAAGCCCAATTGACACCTTGTAACAATTTCCACCTCTGTGTTCTAATTGTTCGTCAGGGTGGCCGCAGTTCGTATGAACAACCACAAGGTGGCAGCCATCTTGTTCCTGCGATCGCAGGCACCAGAGTTTGGGCTTAGATCTCCTGGAACTAAAATCGGACACTGACACTCCCGAACACCACTGGTCTTCCATCATCGACTGCGTTTGTTTCTACACAACCTGGAAGGGCACTGTTCGGTGGAATCGTTCGCATGGATGAGGTGAACAAGCTACACATTGTAATAATGGATTATATTCGGTATTTTATTTGTTTTTATGTTACAGAAGTTGACTGACCTCTAGCACTGATTTCATCGAACTATTTTGCACTTAAGCCATATGTGCGGTCAGTCAAAAACGGGACTTCCATGGAAAACCCGAACCCCTGAAACGATCTGGGTGATTTTTAGATATGTTGGTCACCCAGATCGGGGAGCACTGAATGCCAATGTGTGTGGATGCAGAGAAAACATTTGATATACTGTAAGTAAAACACATTTTTTCTTTTGAAACATTTACATTTCTCTTTCTGTCATGGGTTTGATTTAATCAACTATTAATTTGCTATCATTACGTGGGATTGCCATATTTAAAGATATCACATAATGGAGCAATCTGCTAAACATCACCCATATTTCATATCTTCAAATATGGTAACCTCACATGTGGATAGCAAGTTAGGGAGCTATATCTTAAACAGCTGAACTATCAAAATTAGTAATCTTATCTAATTAGTTTCTTAATTTTGATCTTTTAGCAACTTAGCAAATCAATACTTTGTAACTTTGTGTCTGCCACCTTTATTCATTCCCCATAGGGAATAATAGGTTTTCAAATTTCGGACCATTAACAACATTTTCAGATGAGCTTGTCCAAATCAATATTTTCTGAATTTTCGGACAGACCGAAAATAGAAAATTAATGAAATTAAATTATACAATTGTTTTCCCATGCATAACTCTATTAAAATCATCCTGATGCTTGGATCAGACTCTGTAAACCTAGTGAAGGATGTCTTGTGGTAGCAATAGCCCAATAGATGCCTCAATCACAATGTCAAAAATGTTCAATATACTATAATAATGCCCAGTCCAAAGAGGGCTATTGCTGGACACACACACCAGTGATAATTTTGGTAATAGCTGATTCTCATAAGACCTACAATTTGAATTTGGAGGGGGAGCAGGAGTTGAACTCTGTACCTCAGTCACTACCTACTTCATAAGTGATAGAAATGTACTGGGTACAGTATGTCCTCCATCACAAATTAGTTACTCTTAGTTGGATATTTTTTTTTTTTTTTTAAATCTGCTATTTTGCCACACATTGTGCAAGTTTGCCATTAACAACTATAAATGCAGAAAGAAAAGTCCTGCGCTCACTCCTATCACTGGGCGGCTGCAATGACTACAGTACACATCAGCCCCAATATATAGTAAAAACCAAAGAAAAACAAGTTACCTGCGCTCTCTCCTTAATCCCTATGTATTTTTTAAACAAATGGAGGTTTTTTAGTTACCTCCAATGGCCATGAGAGGATGAGCCCACCTGACAACGTCAAGGCAGACCCCCCTAGGTGGGTCCTAACTCTAACCATTCACCTTGCTTCCTTGAGCCTCTTGCAAAAATCTCTAATGAGACAGAAAGGGGTATTTTTTATATACACCCCTATACATTATTAACCCTTAATAGGTAGTGGTCGTCACTAGGGGGTGGGGGGGCAGAGGGGGCCATGGCCCCCCCTACATTGTTGTGCCCCCCCTTGCGCCCCCCCAAATGCCAACAAACTGCTGGCCATGTGTTTAGATTATATTCCCTCGGGCTGTAACAGTCTGTGACAGCCCGAGGGAATGCAGGAGAGAGCATCTCATCTGGAGGCTGGGGGCTGTCTGTGGTCGGAGAGAGCACTGACAGGCTCCACGACACAGGCCCCGCCCCCCAAACGAAGCCCCGCCTCCCGCACATAAGCCATGCTGCTGCTGCAAAGGCCAGAAGATGGCTGACCCCCAGCAACAGGTAGGCTTGATGTGTGTGTATGTGTCTGGATTCAGCAGTCTGTCTGTGTGTCTGGACTCAGCAGTCTGTGTGTATGTGTATGGACGGACTCAGCAGTCTCTCTGTGTGTGTGTGTATGGACTCAGCAGTCTGTGTGTGTATGTGTGTGTGTGTGTATGGACTCAGCAGTCTGTGTGTGTGTGTCTATGGACTCAGCAGTCTGTGTGTGTGTCTGAACTCAGCAGTCTGTATGTGTGTGTGTGTATGGACTCAGAAGTCTGTGTGTGTGTGTGTGTGTATGGACTCAGCAGTCTGTGTGTGTGTGTGTGTGGACTCAGCAGTCTGTATGTGTGTGTGTGTATGGACTCAGAAGTCTGTGTGTGTGTGTGTCTGAACTTAGCAGTCTGCATGTGTGTGTGTGTATGGACTCAGCAGTCTGTGTGTGTGTGTGTGTGTGTGTGTATGGACTCAGCAGCAGGGCCGCCATCAGGGCATGACAACCATAACGGTTGTCATGGGCCCGGCGGTCCTGGGGGGCCCCAAGCCCCACATTCATTATGTGCACATATATATATATATTATTTTTTTCGCTATATATATGTGCACAGGGGGCCCCCTGCTACCTGTACAATGAAGAGGGGGCCCAGCAGCACACTCTGTCCTCCTTTCCAGCTGCTCTCTGTCTAACTTTCCTGCACCCTGCGGCCGCCAGAGCATTGCCACGGGTTACTATGGCAACGCTCCGCACAGCACGCAGGCCTATCTCGTGAGAGTTAGTCAGAGAGGAGCTGGAAAGGAAGACAATGTGTGCTGCTGGGCCCCCTCTTCAATGTACCGCGGCTGGCTCCCTCCACCATGCCACTGGATCAACAGGAAATGCGATCTCCCCCCATCCCTGGAACGGTAAGAACCAGGGAGGGGGGAATAAAATTGAAATATACACAAATAAATAAAAAAAAAAATACTCCCCCTCCCCCCTATTTTACACACACACACTGGATCCTTACAAGCACACTCTGCACTACACACACACACACTACATTCACTAAACACACTCTGTACTACATACACATACACACACTACATTCACTAAACACACTCTGCACTACATTCACTAAACACACTCTGCACTACACATACACTACATTCACTAAACACACTGTGCACTCACTACAAACACTACATTTACTAAACACACTCTGCACTACACACAAACACTACATTTACTATACACATTTTGCTCTACACAAACACACACTACATTCACTATACACATTTTGCTCTACACACAAACTACATTCACTATACACATTTTGCTCTACACACACACACACACACTACATTCACTATACACATTTTGCACTACACACACACACACTACATTCACTAAACACACTCTGCACTACACATACACTACATTCACTATACACTCTCTGCCCTCACTACAAACACTACATTCACTATACACTCTCTGCACTCACTACAAACACTGCATTCACTAAACACACTCTGCACTACACACACACTACATTCACTAAACACACTCTGCACTACACACACACTACATTCACTAAACACACTTTGCACTACACACACACTACATTCACTAAACACACTTTGCACTACACACACACACACACACTACATTCACTATACACACATTTAACTCGCTACATATTACATTTACTAAACACGCACGACACTACACACACTACTTTCACTAAACACACTTTGCACTCACTACAAACACACTACATTCACTAAAAACACACTACATTCACTATACACACTACATCCACTACAAAAACACAAACTCTGCATTCACTATACACACACTCTGCATCTAATGCATGCATACAAACATTACATACATTACACAAAACGTACAATCTGCATCCACTATACACACTGCATCCATGACACACATACTGCATCCACTATACACACTGCATCCATGACACACATACCGCATCCACTATACACATTCTACATCCACTATACACACTGCATCCATGACACACATTCTACATCCACTATACACACATACACACACACACTTCATCCTTGTGGGCGGACTCGGGGGCCCAGCTCTTGAGCTGTGTCAGGGGCCCTAAAATTTCTGATGGCAGCCCTGCTCAGCAGTCTGTGTGTGTGCAAGGACTCAGTAGTCTGTGTGTGTGTCTGTGTGTGTGTATGGACTCAGCAGTCTGTGTGTGTGTGTGTGTGGACGCAGCAGTCTTTGCATGTGTATGGACTCAGCAGTCTGTGGGTGTATGGACTCAGCAGTCTGTGTATGTGTGTGTGTGAATGGACTCAGCAGTGTGTATGTGTGTGTGTGTGGACTCAGCAGTCTATGTGTGTGTATGGACTCAGCAGTATGTGTGTATGGACTCAGCAGTCTGTATGTGTGTATGGACTCAGCAGTCTGTGTGTGTGTGCATGGATTCAGCAGTCTGCGTGTGTGTATGGACTCAGCAGTCTGTGTGTATGGACTCAGCAGTGTGTTTCTGTGTGTGTATGGACTCAGCAGTCTGTGTGTGTATATGGACTCAGCAGTCTGTGTGTGTGTATGGTCTCAGCAGTCTGTATGTCTGTGTGTGTGTGTGTGTGCGTGTGTGTATGGATTCAGCAGTCTGCGTGTGTGTATGGACTCAGCAGTCTGTGTGTGTGTGTATGGACTCAGCAGTTTGTGTGTGTGTGTCTGTGTGTGTGTGTGTGTATGGACTCAGCAGTCTGTGTGTGTATATGGACTCAAGAGTCTGTGTGTGTATGGACTCAGCAGTCTGTATGTCTGTGTGTGTGTATGGACTCAGCAGTCTGTGTGTACGTGTATAAATCAGCCTGTGTGCATTCAGCAACACCTGTGTGCATTGAGTAGTCTGTGTGCATTCAGAAATCTTTGTGTGTGTGTGTGTATGTATTCAGTGTACTGTGTGTATGTACTCAGCAGTCTATCAATAATTAAATTTTTTATTCCTGTGAGTTGTTGTGTAGGAAGGGCCCCAGTGCACTGCTTTGCCCGGGGGCCCTTAACGCTGTTAAGATGGTACTGCTTGTGTGTGTCAGTGAGCTTCTATTTAGTGAGCATGTGTGTGTCAGTGAGCTTGTCTTTAGTGAGCTTATGTGTGTCCCTGAACTTCTTTGTAGTGAGCCTTTTGTTTATACAAGTGAGTTTGTCTGTAGTAAGCTTGTGTGTGAGTCAGAGAGTTTTGTCTGTCAGTAAGCCTATTTGCGCATGTCAGTGAGCTTGTGTGCTTACTGTACAATATATACATATTGACTTGTAGAAATGGCATACATTTTTTTCCAGGGCTGCTTTGGATTCTCCGTTTGGCTCTGCCAGCGAGTGCGCTTTACAGCTGAATCATCTGTGTGAGCTGCCGCACACTTTAGCCCTGTTACACACGTCTGGGAGCTGCTGTTGACAGGTACTAGTAGTCTAGAGATTGGGACATGGGGTATATGCTCAGCTATCTTTATAATACTATAGTGCTGTTCTCTGTATAATACAGATCTGTGTGTGTATAATATCCCGGGATAGTCAGTGTTCCTGTATAGTGCTGCTCTCTGTCTTGAGATATTATACACAAACAGACCTATATTATACAGAGAGCAGCACTATACAGGGAGCACTGACTGTCCCAATTTATTATACACACAGCCATGTATTATACAGAGAGCAGCACTATACAGGGAGCACTGACTGTCCCAATTTATTATACACACAGCCATGTATTATACAGAGAGCAGCACTATACAGTGAGCACTGACTGTCCCAATGTATTATACACACAACCCGTATTATACAGAGAGCACTGACTGTCCAGGGATATTATACACAGACAGTAATTGATAGCTGTGCTGCAAAATGTCCTTGGAATTTTTTTTTCAAATGTTGGAAACTATGGAACTGTATCAAAGGAAATGTGTTTGGTTTTTTAATAACCCTGGTGGAAAATAATGAATCCTCCACCAGGGATTATAAAAAAAAAAACAACAACACATTTTGTCGGGGGCGGGGCTTAACATGCGGCAGGGGCAGGGTCAAACTGTGGCGAGGGCGGGGTTGAATGTGCCCCCCTACTTTTGTCCCTGGCCCACCCTAAAAATTCATCCTAGAGACGCCAATGTTAATAGGGAACACATGGGATGGGTGGCTGCATTGTAACAAGGCTGAGTAATACAACAAATGGATACAAATGCAGAAAGAAAAGTCCTGCGCTCACTCCCATCACTGGGCGGCTGCAATGACTACAGTACACATCAGCCCCAATATATAGTAAAAACCAAAGAAAAGCAAGTTACCAGCGCTCTCTACTTAATCTGGGTACAGTATGTCCTCCATCACAAATTAGTTACTCTTAGTTGGAGATTTTTTTAAAAAAATCTTCTATTTTGCCACACATTGTGCAAGTTTGCCATTAACAACTATAAGTCGCTGTTTAGCAACTAAATAATTTAGTCTCATGATATGATGAAAGGACAAAGTTATCTCTCGAATTTGCATTCTCAATGTTGTCTTGCTTATAATATTATGCATGATGCAATACATAAGAGCCTGATAAGAGTTGTCCCGATAGTTCCTTTCTGTGTGTAATTACTTCCTGTTTCTTCTGCTTTCAACCTTGCAAATAATTAATGCATGACACATATAAAACAGTCCCATTACTCAATAATGGACAGCAGTGACACAATAGCCCTTTGCATCAGTGAAAAACATCCTCTCAGAATACAGGGGATAGTAAATAGGAAACGTTTCCAGGATAATAAATTTTTATAATTCTCTACGTTTTCACAGTTTTGCTTTTAGCGTGCATTGCGTAACCAATTTGATTTGTCAAGGTCAAACACATGATCACTGACAATATTAGATACATTGTATTCATACTTACTGTAATTTTCTTTTTCAAAATAGCTTATTGACTTTTTTTTAACAATATTGATACAAAATATCCAAAACAATGATAAACTGAATTGCATAATAAAAACGACAGACCTACCTCTAAAGGTAATTTCAATATTCCCTTGATTATTTTTTTGAATACACAGGTCATTTATGGTAGGACTGATGATCTGTATATTTATTATTCTTTTTATTTGGAGCTTTTATTTTCTTTATTTTCTTTGTGAAACAGATAACACATTTCAGTATATACAGCTAAGTCACTTGGTATGCAGTTTATCTCTGACCAACTTGTAGAACCATTACAAAGGATTTTCACATTTAGCCCCTTCCACCCCTTGTTCTACCATAGAGCAGGAACATGGCAGAGGCTACTTAGACTCCTTCTGGAAAAGAGGCTCTACAGAGGGCTGCTTAGGCAAGAGAATGCTTAGAATCCTGTGGAATAACACTCCATTAGATCACTCTACTGGACCTATACTTTATACACAAAATACTCTTTCCACATCAACCAATAATGTCATAGTGTATGATACTTCCTCCTTCTCTATTCTGAGTGCTCACCTATCCTACCGTGTCAGCAGGTAATGTTCACTTATACAGTATATGTTTTACTCTTATGTGGAGTGAGAAAAAAAAAAAAGAATTAAAACAAAAAAAGAGGATTTTCAGGATGAACCTGGATTAATAGAAATTTATAGTAATTGGTGAAATAGTAAAATGTTATCCTTTTTGTATCCTGAAATTTGTAAAACTCAATACTTACTGTACGGTACGCAATCTGATTGTAACCAGATATATGGCTGATTTTCTGAGGTTTTTTTTTCTGGTATTTTCACTTTTTGGTTGTACAGGAAACATATGGGCAAATATAAGTCTTTGTTTAGACACTTGAGTACAGTCAGCATTAATTATTAAATTTAAAGTGAATAATCTAATCGTTATCCAGTTGTGATTTACCATCATTCTACTGTGTACCAAAACCAGAGGGATATCCTGCAAGTGGGTATTGTATACCACTGCATGCTGTTTTACCTAGAGCTGGTTATAGCTCTACCATATGTGAGTTGACATCTTATCTAAGTGTCGTTTGTCCTACCATGTACCACCATATTGCACTATTGGTTTGCCTCTGTTTTTGCTTCCTTTTAATATTCTGCTATTAAGCGAAGCTACCAAGAAAGTCCCATACCAGGACTAGAAGATCTATTGCCACCTTTGTGACTGTGCCGTACCATTTATTATTTTTTATTCTTTTATTCTTAATAAGTTTTATTGTGAACACTTTATATCCTGTGGGTTTTTTTATTGCTCTTATTGATTGTATTGTTCTTATTATTATATACTATTGTGTTTGGAGTATTTTTCTTGGCCCTGCCTGTATATTGTTGATTGACTTGTTCTAGTTTTTTTTTTTTTTTTTTTTAGCTTTCTTGGGGGTTGGAGGGATTCCTCTATTATCAGATGTGCTGCCTCCCATTCTAGTGTTCTTATTTTGTTTAGCACTGCTCTATTCCTTGTTCAGATTTGTTAGAATTTGCCTACACAAAATGTTCCCTTTTATATGGACTTAAAAATAAAAGTCCAAATATGCCTAGTATACAATTTCTTTAATGTATGGTGTCTTAGTGTAAGCTTGCAGTTTTACCAAAAAATAAATAATAATAATAATTTAAAGTCTCAAGTGCATTGATTTGCTTTAAAATTGCTTTTATTTAAATTTGTCAGTTATTTTTTCTAAACACAATTTAAATGCTTGCTGCAGAACTAACACATTTATTATTTAGAGTATTATATTATTGCTGGAAAGGCTATTCTTTTATATTCCCGAGCGTGTTAGATCACCCCCACCAGCTGAAAAAGCCTGCAAATAGAAGAAGACAACTATTAGAAAACCGTTACTATTATTAGATGTGAAATATTTTGCTTTCGAGGAAAAATAGTCTATGAGCTCTCATTAAAAAGGCATGTGAAGACTTCTGTATTTGCTATGGGAATTTCACTAAAGTACAGTTTCATACCCTCTGCGTAAGGAGTCCAAACTGAGCACCCATGTAAGTTTAATGTGGTCCAACTTGTAGGACACATCATATTGAGGCCCCAGGCAACTGCTCACAATAAATAAATAGTTTACTGTAGTGACATTGCCTTAACTAGGAAGCTTAGAGAACGTTGTTTTGCATAATTTATTGTTAATATACATTTTATAATATCTAAAAAATTGATTTATTGAGTCAGTCCTTCAAGTGACGAAGGGCTAATCATGTTTATGATATGTTCCTGCCAGGGCCGGACTGGAAAAAGCTCCAGCATGAGAACACGGCCCTTTATTTGTTCTGCACTGTGCAAGCAAATTTAATAGCATGCTATTGTTGTGTTTGCTTGAAACTTGTCTCTGGTGTGTCCATAAATAGGATACCAGGAGACAAAAATGCCAGGAAAAATTACTGTTCATGTGTTTGGAGCCTGCTTATGGGATTGTGTATGTGCAGAGTGAGCTGATTGTGGTGTGGTTTTGTTTGGGGTGTAATGTAATGTGTGTGTGTATAGGGGGCATAGTGTGTATAGGGGATATAGTGAGTGTGTGTACAGGTGATGTAATGTGTGTATGGGTTGTAGAAAGTGTGTGTTTAGGGAATGTAGTATGTGTTTGCTTACAAGGAATCTAGTGTGTACGTCAGAAATGCAGTGTGTGTATAGGTGGTGCTGTGTGCAGGGGATCTAGTATGTGTTTGAAGGACCCAGACTGTGTATAGGAGACCTAGTGAGTGTGTGTGTAGAGGATTCAGAGTGTATGTAGGGATCTAGTGTGTGTGTATATGTGTAGGTGATCCAGAGATGGGTAAGGGATTTAGTGTGTGTCTGGAATGTAATGTGTTTAGGGGTGCAGTATGTGTATGATGGGTTCTGTAGTACATATACATATATGTTTAGAAGTATTGTGTATGTGTGTGTGGTGCAGTGTGTTTGGGGGGCTGCTGTGTGTGTATGTGCGAAGTGTGCAGTGTGTGTGAAGGGTGTTGTGTGTGTGTGTGTGAGGTGCTGTGTGTGAGGGTGTTGTGTGTGCCAGGGTGCTGTGTGAGGGTGATTATGCATGTGTGTGTGTGAAGGTGCTGTGTGTGTGTGAGAGGATGCTGGGTGTGTGTGAGGGTGCTGTGTGTGTTTGGAGGGATAAAAAACAAACAAACAAACAAAAACAAGCATTGTATCCCCCTTCCCTTCTTACATTTAGTTTGGGAGGGGGGACTGTGCTGCCATTCCTGGTGGTCCTAGTGATGAGTGAACTCTAGCCTGTGGATCATGTGAGAGGAATCCGGCGAAGCTGCAAGATAGAGCTCCTCCGTGTCCTCTCCGGGCTCCCTCCCTCCCCAGCCGGCAGCTGCATCACACTGCATGTGGGCCGTTGAAGGAGATTTGTGATCTCCCCACTGGCCCGTCATGGAAAACAGCTCCCCGGCCGGCGCTCAGATAGCACGGGCTCTGCATGGACCGGCCGGGGAGATCCTGTGACCTCTCCTGACAGCCTCGGCCCATTGCCATTGTGGCCCACCGGGCATGTGCCCGTTGGCCAGTCCAGGCCTGGTTCCTGCACTTTGTAAATCTCCCGTGATTTGGATCTATGTTTTCAGATCTATTAAACAATTTACAATATCAGAGAAAGCATGTACCTTTTTGTGAATTTTCTTCTGGTTCATTTTCTATAACAAATTAGAAAATATGGTATTAGGCAAAGGCAGCTGTATATTGTTAAAATGGCATTCAAGTAAAAAATAACCAACATGCCCGAATTTAAACATTGGAATATGATTTTTTTTTTTGTGTTTTAAGCTTAAGATGTCAGTTTTTTCAGTTGGCATACCAAGTGTGTTGCACATCCCACAACATCTCTTGTACATGCATAAGTTGCTCCCATTGTTCTCTACAGGAGAATCACTTGATGTGACTTAGTATATGCATGTACAATGCACAATGCAGTGTGCTATGCACTGGCTGCACTATATGTGAAGTTGTTTGACTTTATCAGTGAATATAAAATGATTATGAAAGAATAATGCCAAAGTAGCAGAGAGTAGACAAAGCTAAAGGAATATAGTTCTACTGCATAAACACATTTTGACAGTTCTACAAAAATAGAACTTTCAAATAATAGATTTTAAAATTTGTAAACACAGTTTTTATGTGAGCATATTAAGTGACTGCACAGATCTAGAACATCCAGTGCCGTTTTACGGAGTTAATCACTACGAAACTGCAGGAAGTGCCTCTAGTGGCTGTCTATCAGAGTCAGGATTGACTCTTAGACGCCACCCTGAAATACAGAGACAATGTAAAAATTGGTGGCAGCAATGGTAATAATAAATTGGCTATATTGAACTTTATCGTGCAAGGGGGTTGTAAACCCAAAATGATGCGATCAAAGATGGCTCATAGATCTTCACTGTATATTTGAAGTGAAACTTGTTTCTTACTGTAAGACAATTGGTTTTAATAATAACACTGTCTGTACAACACCAAGTTCGTCAGTGAGATAATAGGGGTGTTTTGAAAATTAAAACAAGTTCATGTATTCCCGGGTTTGAGAGGGAATGAGTTATATTCAATGGAAAGCTAGATATACACATGCTGAAATATGTACTTATTACAAATATTTTTGTAAATGATTATAAAGTTATATGTAGGGTATATTTTAATAATAAAATGCTAAAAATAATTGTATCTTTTTTTTTTACAAAAATGTGAGTTTGTGAAGAATTGTAATGGAATAACAAAATCGCAAGCAGGGAAAATATCAGGACTGTCTTTAAGGCAGGACAAACAGGGCTGCTGCCCGCAAGTTACAAGTGGACTGGTCCACTGGTAAAGGTGTGGTGCGGCACCTAGAGCCACAATGCCGACATTGTTTTGCAGTAATCAGGGGCCTGTGGCCTTTAATATGGCTCCAGACCGGGCCCCTGTTATTTTGTTTGTTCCCCCATGGCCTGCTAGGAGGAAGTGAGTTTAGATCGCTTCCTCCCAACTAACACAATGCCGCTTGGGGAGGAGGAGGAGGTGGCACACACTGAGGAGGAGGAGAGGGACTGAGGATGTTTGGTGCATCAGATTCCCGTTAGCCTCGGTTAGCCAGCTCCCACTGGACACCATGGAAGCCACCCTTCTGCATCCAAAACATAGGGAAAGTGAAGGGTGGCTAAACATTTAGAAACTGATCCATATATATATATGTGTGTGTACCTGGGTCTGAGTATATATGAGGTTGTGCATATCTGTGTGTGTGTCAGTGTGTGTAGTGTTTATCTGGCTGTGTGCGTATATGTGTACCTGCGTGTCTGTATATATGTGTACCTGTGTGTCAGTGTGTATTTGCACCTGTATGTCTGTGTCTGTGTGTCTTTGAATGTGTGTCTGTGTATGTGTTCCTCTGTGTCGGTGTTTATGCGTACCTGTGTAACTGTGTCAGTGTGTATGTGTACCTGTATGTTACTGTGAATGTGTACCTGTATATTTGTTTGTATGTTTACCTGGGTATGTGTACCTTTATGTTTGTGTATGTGTGTCTGTGTTTTTGAGTGTGTATGCATATCTGTGTTAGTGTGTGTAAGTGTGTAACTGTGCATTTGTGTAAGTGTATCAAAGTGTGCGTGTATCTGCATGTCAGTGTATATGTGCCAGTGTGTGTATGTGTGTCAGTGTATGTATCTGTGTGTCATGGTGAGTGCATGTGTTACTGTCTTTATATGTGTGTTATCTGTGTGTCTGTGTGCGTATATACCAGTGTGTGTGTGTGTGTATGCCAGTGTGTATTTATATGTGTTTATCTGTGTGTTAATGTGTATGTATATCTGTGCAAGTATGTATATACATACATACCAGCAAACACAACATGCAAACATACTCCTGTAAACACAAACATTACAGACAAACACACCCCTTCACTCAAACACCAATACTATACACAAATGTACATCTACATTTAAAAGACAACACTACATACAAACACACTCCCACATGCAAATGCAAAATTACATACAAACACACCCCTGTATTAAAATGCAAAAATTATATACAAGCACCAACTCTACACACAAAAGAACACCTTCATATAAAAACCAACACTACATACAAACACACACACACACCTGCATTCAAACGCAAACACTACACACTAGGTTGGTGTGGAGAGGGCTTAATTGCATGCCAGGGTGTGGCAGTGTCCAGGAGACCCAAGGAAATGCTTGCCAGGGGTCCAATCAATATTAAAGATTGCACGGTAAAATGTTTGAGTTTTTCCTAGTTGAGTTTTTCCTAGTTTTATAATATAATTTGCAATTCCTTAATCAATTCTTGATTTTTTTTTTGAGTTGAGCGAATAATCTTGATTATGAAATTCTTCTGTAACAGAAAGCCTCTCCATGTAACCAGACAGCGTTGTAAGTTATTTACTAAAGTGAGAACTCAAGGTCAATTTTAGCTGAATTCCAAATTTTAGGCAATTTTCCAGTTTGTCTATTTTGACTTTACATTTGAAATTAACTTTGAATTCTCACTTGCGGGAATAACTGCGTTTTGTGATCGTTATCATCATGTTTTTCAGAGTTCCTGCTCTGCTGTTGAAATACGAGTTAACCTAATAATAAGTCAAATAGAGCCAATGTTTAAAATGTAAACTGATCACCATATACATCTGTAAAATGTTCTTGCTCTTTAGAAATATCTACATTTATTTAGAAGTGAGCGGTTGAATCATTTACACAATAAATAATATAGAAAGCATTTACCGGTTGGGGATTTGGATTCTGATGCCTGCCCTATAACAAAATCGAAACTTGATTAGTCAAAAGCACTATATATTGTTAAATTTGTATTACAGCCATAAAGTAATTAACATGAGGAACAATATAATATTGAAATAAGCAGATTTTTGTATAATAGTTAACTATTGGTATTTGTATTCAACTCAGTATTTTTCATATTTTGTGTTTTGTTTTTTTCTTCTCTGTTTATCTACCGGTTGAACATTCGGTACACAACATTCTTTGCCGCACACCATGGAAGTTAACGGATTGAGTTGATATTATTGGCATTTTGCATTGCTCCCATTACTGTGTATTGGAGAACAAGCCCAAGACAGATATCAGCCTGAGCACACACCCTAACAGATATGACAGTGCATCTCCAAAAGGGTCCATATGGCCATCAAAACGGCAAGTTAAAAAAATACCACTACTGTGAAACTTCAATGGTGTTTTTGCAGTATATAATACTGCAATTCGACTTTGGTACTAGATAAAACGTGAGTAGGTTAAATTACACATAAGGTGGTTAGTAGGTACACAGGTTAAGATAATACTTGACACTCTATCAAACCCTAGCAGATATCCCAGTGCACCTCCAATAGGTTCCATGTTGCCACCAAAGCAATGAGTTAAAAGAATACTAGTACTATGGAACTTCAATGGTGTTTCACATATACACAATGGTGATTCACATGCACTCTAACTGGAGCATTATTTTAAAGAGTGCAGTATTTAATACTGTAATTACATTTTGGGACGATGTAAAATGTGAGTAGGTTAAGATAATACTAGGTTAACACCCTTTTTCACATGTGGGGCTTAGGTGGGCTATCCATGTTACTTAGGGAACACACCAGTAATTAGGGTTTCTGGTACTTAGGGTAAGGGTATCTCCTAAGCTCCGTGACAGGGTTTAGGGGTAGGGGACTATCTACATTACATGCAGGGTACCCTTGAAGTCATTTATGGCTAGCAAAGCCTGTTTGGGATAGGTATTACATCCAGTATTTATATGTTTTACTTATATATGATACATTTTTATTAATGTATTTATTTATTTCTATGTTACTCATCTTTTTGATGACTCATTATCTATTTACCATAAACTTTTTTTTAAAATAAATGTATTTTTTTAAAAAAAAAAAAAGAAGAAGAGGATAGTCATTTTTAGAACTTTACAGACAAAAATAAAAAAATATCAAAAATCTTACCTGATGGCATATTATATTCCCATTTATTTTCTGAAACAATTCCAACAAAATCGTTTTAGTTGTAAATAAATATGTAATTGGTGGAAGCAATAGTAATAATGAATTGACTATATTTAACTTTATCTTGCAACGGGGTTTTAAACCCATCATGACTGATTGATTACCCATAGATCTCTACTGTATTTTGGAAGTCAGATTTGTTTCTTACTATAAGACAGTTGGTTTTAATAACACTGTCTGTACAACACCACGCTCATCAGGAAAATAGGAGGGATGTTTCAAACACTTAAATATTCTAAAAACTACAAACCTTCTAAGATTAAAATAAGCTGACGTATTCCCGAGATCGAATGAGTTATAATCAATGAAAAGCTAAATATACGTATGCTGAAATATATATAGGTTTTAAAAATAAGTTTTTTAAAATTATAATGAAGATACCTGTAGTGTATATATATAAATCATAAATTTCTATAAAGATTAAAATTTTTTTTTTTTTACAAAAATGTGAATTGGTGGAGAAGTGTAACAGAATTGCAGATTTTAGGTAAAAATAGCAAGCAGGGTGTAACAAACTCTCCCCTTCCCACATGGAGGAGCTTGATTGCCAGCCTCCTGCCCACAGACTATGGGCCCTGCAGGGAAACCTGTAAAAGACTGCCGAACTTGACCGACCGTAGCACTGATTTCATGGAACTGTTTTGGGCATAGGACCATGTGCACTGTCAGTCAAAATTATGACTTCCAGGAAATTCCTGAACCCCTGAACGGATCTGGGTGATGTTTGAATATGTTGGTAACTCACATCAGGGCTATCAGGGGATATACGTTTGTGGGGGTTTTGTGTGTTTAAATGTATTTTTGGGGTTGTATAAAAATGTATGTTTTCTGTGCCTGGAGATAATTGAGTTTAGTACAGTGCATGACCTTATTATCTCCCAAGCACAGGGGATGCATTATCTTGTTTTGTATGGGAGTGTCCTGGACCTGAAAGCCAATGTTATCATGTGTATGTTTTTACCGTAGTCTCCTCTCAGATCCAGGGGGGAGTGCCCTTGAATGGGGACCTGCATATAACACCAGTTGTGGCTGCCAATAAAGGAGTTCCTGCTTACCCTCAACATAGAGTCTCCCCTCGTGTGTGGGGGAAACAGCTGTATCTACTCTGGTAATTGCTATATCACTATACTCCCCTGGGATTATAATCACTTGCTCTTTTAAGAGCATATTGCTACACTCTCGTGGAGGAGAGGTCTTCCCACTGGAAGCTGGATCCAGGAGTTTGGTCCAGGGTGGGAAGTGATGGCAAGACCCCAGCCAAGCTGCGGCTGCTAAGGGTCTACAGTACTGATGGTGTCTGGTGGAGTGCATGGAGTACTCGGTGTGGCTAGGAGCAGCAATTGGCGGAGGCACCCAGTCGGGATGCCAGGCTGTCCGTCACACAGGGAAAATACCTATATTTTCCCATTCACTCTTTTTGGCCTAAAATTTGCAATTCCCAGTTGAGCAAATAAGCTTGACTACTGTTCTTCAACATGTGATTCTGCTGTAACAGAAACTGTCTATGACTTTGCTGAGCATCACCAGAGGACTCTATGTTGTGGTCTCTCCCATCATATTTTTAAAAGTTCTTTCTCTGGTGTTAAAATATGTGTTAACCTAATACTCAGTAGTACAATATGGGCAATGGTTAAAATGTGGAGCATCACTATATGCATCTATAAAATGTTCTTGCTCTTTATAAATATCTACATGCATTTGGAAGTGTGTTAGTAGTGTTAGTAGATACAAAGAGTTACAGGTTAAGATACCACTAAGAAAACACCAATTTCCACAAGTAGGGTCAGTGGACTATCCATGTTAGTTAGGGATCACACCTGTAATTATGGTTCATGACACTTAGGGTTAAGGTATCATATAAGATCAATGACCGGGTTTAGGGCTAGGGGACTATCATTAGATACAAGGTACCCTTGTAGTCATTTATGGCCGGGCAGAGTTTGTTTGTGATAGGTATTATCTCCATTGTATATATGTTTTACTTTTATATGATACTTTTTGTTTATGTGTTTTTTGTAATTTGTATTTATTTGTTTTTATATTACTCATTATCTTTCTGACTATTCAGTATAAACCTTTAAAAGAAATGTAAATGAAAAAAGAAGAGGGTAGTCATTTTTAGAAATACAGAAAAAAAAGAATATTAAAATATTACCTGATGGCATATTGAATCCCCAATTAGTTTCTGCAACAATTCAAACAAAACACTTTTAGTTGTAAATAAATATTTGGTGGCAGCCATGGTAATAATTAATTGGCTATATTGAACTTCATCGCGCAAAGGGGTTGTAAACCAAATATGACTTGCAGATAGATGACCCAGAGATCTCCACTATATATTGGGAGTCAAACTTGTTTCTTATTGGGGGGCGGAGCCTGACCAGCAAACGGAGCGGTCGCAAGTTCGATGGGCTCCCACTACACTTGGCAAATATACATTAATTATCTACGACAATAAGCCTGAAATTATGCCGGGGTACGCCACCCACGCCAGGGGCACCCCGGGAATTCATCTGATACCCAAAGCGACCAAACTCCATGATCGGGCACAAGAGTCAGCAAACTGCGGCCTGCGGTGGACGGAGCTGGGGAGAGACGGCCGCTATCTCCACCCACACACTGAGGCCACGGATCTCCTAACCCCCCCCCCCCCCCAGGACCACACTCCTGGTCCACACTCAAAAGCAACTGGGCTAGAGAAGCTACAGGCAGCGGGGCCAAACAAGCAACCTACCAAAGCAGAGGCCGCCACATGCACTGCCAAACGCAACGACAAGGGAGCCGACACTCTATCCAGACTTAACGCCATATTCGATGCCTTCTGGGCAAAAATGGCGCAGGGAGAGGCAAGCGAAGATGAAGGCATACTCACACACAGAAACGAGTGCACAGCCCACCCAAAGAAGAAGAGCAGCCAAACCGCCGAAAGGAGCTCAGAGACGACGCCATAGAAGGAGGCCTTTCCCGCCAAAAAGAAAATATAGGCGGCTGCACCGCACATCGCGACAGGACCCCTTTAAGCCCAACACTTCACCGACAGCAGCCGTGAAACCGGTCAGAGATCACCATCCCTCACTGCACCGAACCCGGAAGCCGCTGAAGGGGCCCCAACAGACCTCACTAGACACATCTTCTCTCTTCACACCTCACACAGGTCCTCGCAGCGACAGCCAGAAGGGCTCAATACTGGGACTTTCACGACTGGACTCAGGGTCAACCCGGTGGAGTATCGGCTAGACGCAATGGGGGAATGTAAACAAGGGCACTGCTAGCCCTCCATGACACCCTGAAACACAGCAAGTATAGCTTAAGGCGTATCCACGCGCTTAACATATGGTACACCTAACGCGTTACACATAATTTAAAACGACCCCCTATGTGGAATGTATATAGCATAACGAATCTCTGGGTGACGACCATAGCTAAATTTTGCACTAAGCAGATCACCCTAACCCTCATATTTAGCAACATACATCTGGCCCTCGAAAGGCACCTTAACCCTGCTGCCACCAATAGAATGCTAGTAGCACAAGCTCTAGGGAATGCTAACACCAAAGGTGGCTCCTAACTAATCACCCACATACAAGCATGCAAACTTACAATATGACCTACTTTGGTTAATCTTAGATCTTAGCCACACATGAATATAACAAAACTTGACTCAAATAGAGTGCATATAACTAATCTATGCTATTAACTGTTTATGTATTACGCGTGCACTGCTCATTTACTCATTTACTATTTCTATATTAATTTCAAAACTGTGCTGTCATTTAATGCCATGATATTGTTTATTTTGTGATATTTCAGCGGCTTGTATCTGCTGTCGTGGCGATATAGGCATGTTTGTTACTCTAAGCACTACAAAAATAAAGAATTAAAAAAAAAAAAACTTGTTTCTTATTGTAAGACAATTGATTTGAATAACACTGTCTGTACAACAGCACGCTCATCAGGAAAATATGAGGGGTGTTTCAAACACTTAAATATTCTAAAAAATGCAAAAAAGCCTTCTAAACTGAAAATAAGCCCATGTATTCCCGGGTTTGAGAAGGAATGAGTTATAATTATGGAAAGCTAGATATTTGTATGTTGAAATATTTAGGTGTTACAAATAATTGTTGTAAATTATTATAAAATTATATATAGTGTATATAATATAAATCATAAAAAGCTATAACGTATTCAATTTCTTTTTGTTTACAAAAAATGTGGGTCTGTGAAGAAATGTAATTGAATTGCAGATTTTAGGCCAAAATACCTGCGTTATTTCTAGTTTTAGGATATAATTTGCAATTCCTTGATCAATTCCTGACTTTTTTTTATCTAGATTATGAAATTGTGTTTTAACAGAAAGTCTCTCCATGACTTTACTGGATATCATCAGAGGACGCTGTTACGATTATTTACTAAGGTGAGATTTTAAGGTGAATTTAAGCAGAATTTAAAATTTTAGACCACAATAGGCAAACGGAAAGCATAGCTGACTTAGATAAATTTCCAGTTTGTCTAATTTGACCTTAACCCCTTCAGGACCGGCCTGTTTTTGCGATGTTTGTACGTTAAGGACCAGAGCAGTTTTAACACTTTTGTGGTGTTTGTGTTTAGCTGTAATTTTCCGCTCTCTCATTTACGGTTCCCATACAAGTTATATACTGTTTTTTTCACGACAAGAAGGGCTTTCTTTACATACCAGTATATATATTATGTCATATATTGTATTTAAAAAAAATAATAAAATATGGTGAAAAATAAAAAAAAAACATGTTTTTGGACTTTTACTTGAAAAATCTTTTACTTATCTACAAAAGCTAATGAAAAAAACTGCTAAATAGATTCAAAATTTTGTCCCGAGTTTAAAAACACCCAGTGTTTACATGCTTTATTGCTTTTTTTTGCAAGTTATAGGCCTAAAAATACAAGTAGGAAATTGCTGTTTCAATATATATATATTTTAAATGTATCAATAGTGACATTGTTACACCGCTATCTGTCATAAATCCCCGAAACACACCTAACATGTACATATTTTTTAAAGTAGACAACCCAGGGTATTCAAAATGGGGTATGTCCAGTTTTTTTTAGTAGCCACCTAGTCACAAACACTGGCCAAAGTTAGCATTTATATTTGTTTGTGTGTTAAAAATGCAAAAAACGCTAACTTTGGCCGGTGTTTGTGACTAAGTGGCTACTAAAAAAAGCTGAACATACCCCATTTGCAATACCTTGGGTTGTCTTCTTTCGCAAATGGTATGCCATCATGGGGCTAATTCTCATTCCTTGGCTACCATACGCTCTCAAAGGCAACCTAACCAATCTGACAAATTTCAATAAAAAAAAAAAAAGTAAAATCAAGCCTTATATTTGACCCTGTAACTTTCACAAACACTATAAAACCTCTACATGTGGGGTACTGTTATACTCAGGAGACTTCGCTGAACACAAATATTAGTGTATCAGAACAGTAAAATATATCACAGCAATAATATCCTCAGTGAAAGAGCTGTTTGTGTGTGAAAAATGCAAAAAACTTCACTTTCACTGACAATATCATCGCTGTGATATGTTTTACTGTTTTGAAACACTAATATTTGTGTTCAGCGAAGTCTCCCGAGTAAAACAGTACCCCCATGTACAGGATTTAGGGTGTCATAGAAAGTTACAGGGTTAAACACAGTGCTAGCAAATTAAATTATCTGGACTTTTGGCCTGGGTTGGCAGGCAGGTCCCTCAAATTGCAATCATTAAAATTACTTAATTAGGTAAAAATATTACATAAATATGCACGTAGAATTTTAATATATATACATATTTATATATTTGACGTCTACGTGTATATTTATGAAATTATTTATGTAATTATGTATGTGGACATATGTATATTTCGTATTATTTTTATTTATTTATTTATACATAGATATATATATCATTACATTCTAAGTATATTTTGATATAAATATATATATATCAATATCAAAATACTGTTAGAATAAAACTGAATATATATATATAATTTTTTTTTAATTATTAAAAATTATTTTTATTTTTTGTTATTTATTTTTATTAACATATTATTTGTATTTTATAATAATATATATATACCATATATATAGTTATTATATATATTGTATATATTCGTGTGTAATTTAAATATAAGTGTATTTTTATAATTATATACGTATATATAAATATAAAAATACACTTAGTGTGACATTATATATATGATATATATACATATATTATATATAGGTATATATAGATATAATACATGTATATATAGCATATATATACACATATTTTTTTTTTTTTTACACAGATTTTTTTTTTACACTTTATTTTGGATTTTTCACTTGCAGGGAGACTGCCTGTCAGCACAGACAGTCCCCCTGCAGGCAGACACATGGACACCTATTGCGGTCATGTGATCGAGTGATCACATGGCCGTGGGGTCCTGATCTGCCGAAGGGGGACTGCCTGGGCAGACAGGCAACCCCCCTGGACCGGGTGGAGCACTGATCGCCGCCGTGGGACCGACGGCGATCAGGTAAGTAGCCCAAAACCGTTATGACGGTTCAGGACCGTCAGCGGTCCAAACGCACGTTTTACCGCTGACGGTCCTGAACCGTCAGCGGTCGTTAAGGGGTTAAATTTGAAAATTACTTTGAATTCACCTTGAATTCTCACTTAAGTAAATAACTCTGTGTGTTGTGATCTTTCTCATCATGTTTTTCAAAGTTCCAGCTCTGGCAATGTTCAAAATGTAGACGGATCACCATGTGCATCTGTAGAATGTTCTTGCTCTTTATAAATATCGACATTTATTTGGAAGTGAGCAGTTAAATCATTTACACAATTAATAACATAAAAAGTATTTACCTGTTGGTGATTTGGATTCTGACACCTGCCCTATAATAAATTCGAAAAAACAAGGTTAGCTAAATTCACTGTATATTGTTAAACTGGTATTACAGGCAAAACAGTAATTGACGTAAGAATAACTACAATATTGTAATAAGCAGATTTTTTTTATAAAAGTTAACTATTGAGGTTTTATTCAACTCAGTAGTCTTCATATTTTAGTTTTTTCTTCTCTGTTTATTTACTAGTTGAACATTCGGTACACGACATTCTTTGCTGCACAGCCTGGAAATCAATGGAAGCAGTGAGTTGTTATTGTGGGCATTTTGCGCACCCCATGGCATTTCTCCCATTACTGTGTTTTGGAGAACAAGCCCAGGACAGATCTCAGCCTTAGCACCAACCCTAATAGATATCCCAGTACACCTCCAATAGGATCCATATTGCCATCAAAACGGTGAGTTAAAAGAAGCACTACTATGAAACGTGAATGGTGTTTCACATATACAAAATGCTGATTCAGACATACTCTAATTACAGCATGATTTTAAAGAGCGCAGTATTTAATACTGTGATTAGATTTTGTTACTATGTAAAACGTGAGTAGGTGAAGTTACACATAAGGTGGTTATCAGGTACAAAAAGCGGATAAGATAATACTAGGTTAACACCTGTTTTCACATGTGGGGTCAGTGGACCACCCATGTTAGTTAGGGAGCACACCTGTACTCAGGATTTATGGTACTTTGGGTTAGGGTATCACTTAAGATCAGTGTTGGGGTTTAGGGCTAGGGGACTATCTACATTAGATACAGGGTACCCTTGTAGTCATTTATGGCTAGGCAAAGTCTGTTTGTGATATGTGTAATCTCCAGTGTATATATGGTTGACTTATATATGACGCCTTTTTTTTATGTATTTATTTATTTAATTTATTTATTTTATTCCCTTTGCCCATTATTAGTCTATTTTTTCTAATGCTTTATGTTTATAGTGCGTAGTTAAACAGGCTTTCTGGTACAAACATTTCACACGAGTATACATGTAATAGAAGTTGTCATAGTAGGAAATGTCGAAGGTATTGCACTTTTTATAGGGTATATATAAGAGATAGAAGAAACACAGCTCTACTAGTTACATAGGCTGAAAGGAGACATGTGTCCATCAAGTTTAGCCTTCCTCGAATTTGTTTTTTGCTGTTGATCCAAAAGCAGGCAAAAAAAAATAGTTTGAAGCACTTCCAATTTTGCAACAAACTAGGAATCTAAGAGAGGTTTGGAAACATTAGGGATAACTGCAGAGCTGTGGGTGACTACAAGAAGCAAATACCACTGGATAGGTAGGTTAGTCAGTTGCAGGTGGACAAATAGGTGAGCAAATAGAGCACAATAGTAGAGTGTGGTAGTGTAGGCATAACAAACATTGTGTATTGAACATGAACAACAATAAACCAGCCCAGCTGCAGACAATGCCCGTATGCCTCCTAGCCAATGCCCTGGGATGGAGAGACCTGGCTTCCCCTGTCATCAGCACTCCCAAAAAGGCCCACCCGTGGAGCCCGTGCCCCCACAGAGTCTGATGAACTTGCCCCCAGATAGACACTCCAGTTCACGGTAAGAGCCTGCATCTGTAGAATCGTGGTCCAGTGCTGACAGCATGTTAGGGTGGTCCCTGGATCAGGCTCGGTACGCTGGAGGAGAAGAATCCTGTTCCGATCGATCCAAGGTTTAGATTGAACAGGCTCCAAATCAAAGCCGAGGATCTTACAGTACAGCTTAAGACCGCAGGTAGGTCTGTTATGGGCTGTGTTCACCTGCCTCGGACTAAAAAGTGCCTAAAGTGTGGCTGAGTGCTCCCAAGAATTGTGGACACAATTGTTGCCAAAATTGGAAAGTAAAAGTCCACCTTGGGCACGTAAAAGGGGATTTCCCTAAGCAGATCCAACAACATTCATTTGTCCGAGTCAGCTGTCAGGCCCCACCCCCTGTATATATTTATTTTTATGTTACTCATTATCTTTCTGACATCTCAGTATCTATTTACCATCAACTTTTTTTTTTTTAAATAAACATTTAAAAAAAAAAAAGAAAAATGAAAAGAATAGGATAGTCATTTTATAACTTTACAAACAGAAATAACAAAAATATAAATATCTTACCTTTTGGCATATTATATTCCCATTTAGTTTCTGAAACAATTCCATCAAAGCAGTTTTAGTTTTAAATAAAAAAGTAATTGGTGGCAGCACTAGTGATAATAAATTGAAGTAAATATTGAACTTTATCTTGCAAGGGGGTTGTAAACTCAAAATGACTCACTGATTAATTACCCATAGATCACTGTATATTGGAAGACAAATTAGTTTCTTATTGTAAGAAGGCTGGTTTTAACAATACTGTCTGAACAACAGGACACTCATCAGGAAAATAGGAGGGGTGTTTCAAACACTGAAATATTCTAAAAAATAATAGCTTTCTAAGACTAAAATAAGCCGTTGTATTCTCAGGTTTGGGAGGGAATGAGTTATATTCTATGGAAAGCTAAATATTCGTATGCTGAAATATGTAGGTGTTACAAATATGTTTTATAAATTATGATGAATATACTTGTAGATCATAATGAATTTTATTTCTTTTTGTTTACAAAAATGTAAATTGGTGGAGAATTGTAACAGAATTGCAGAAATACCTGCATTATCAATTTCACTCTTTTTGCCCTAACATATTGTTGAGCCAATAATCTTGATTACAGTTCTTCAACAGCGGGATTCTGCTGTAACAGAAACTGTCCATAACTTTGCTGGGCATCACCAGAGGACTCTGTGTTGGGATAATTCTCATCATATTTTTAAACATTATTTTTTCTGGTGTTGACGTATGGATTAATTTAATAATAAGGAGTAAAATAGGGGCAATGGTTAAAATGCAAAGAACCACCACATGCATTTATAAAATATTCTTGTTCTTTGTAAATATCTACATGTATTTGGAAGTATGTGGTTAGTATGTGGTACAAAGTGTAAGGGGCTAAGCTATCATTACATTAACATCAGTTTCTACATGCGGGGTCAGTGGACTATCTGTATTAGTTAGGGAGCACACCTGTAATTATGGTTTATGATACTTAGGGTTATGATATAAACTGAGCTTAGTGACATGGTTTAGGGTTAGGGGCTAGCATTAGTTATAAGGTTCCCTTGTAGTAATTTATGACCGGGCAACGCCAGTTTGGGATAGGTGTTATTACTACTGTTTATATGTTTTACTCATAGTTGATATTTTTTGGCTTATGTATGTATTGTAATAATAATAATTCTTATCTTTTTATTTTATATTACTCGTTATCGTGCTGAGTATTCAGTATCTCTTTGCCATAAATCTTTTTGAAATTAAAGTTTTTAAAAATAAAAAAGAAGAGGATAGTCATTTTTAGAGCTTGACATACAGGAAAAAATAGAATATTAAAACATTACCTGATGGCATATTGAATCCCCATTTAGTTTCTGCAACAAATTCCAACAAAACAGTTTTAGTTGTAAACAAATAAATATTTGGTGGCAGCAATAGTTATAATAAATTGGCTATATTGAACTTCACCGCGCAAAGGAGTTGTAAACCAAGTATGACTTGCAGATAGATAACCCATAGATCTCCATTGTATATTGGGAGTCAAACTTGTTTCTTACTGTAAGACAATTGGTTTCAATAACACTCTCTGTACAACACCACGCTCACCAGGAAAATAGGAGGGGTGTTTCAAAGACTTAAATATTTTTTTAAAGTCTTCTAAAATTGAAATAAGCCCATGTATGCTTGGGTTTGGGAGGGAATAAGTTATAATCTATCGAAATATATAGTTATTACAAATAGTTTTTCTAAATGATTATAAATTGATATGTAATGTATATATAAATCATAAAATGCTATAAAGAATTATATTTCTTTTTGTTTACAATTATTTGAGGTTGTGAAGAATTGTAACAGAATTGCAAAATTTAGGTCAACATTTAGGCCAAAATAGCAATCAGGGAAAATACCTGCATTTTTCCTAGTTTTAGGATAAAATTAGCAATTTCTTGATCAATTTTTCAAGTTGAGCGAATAATCTTACATTTTGAAATTCTGTTGTAACTGAAAGTCTCTCCGCGACTTTACTGGATATCATCAGAGAACGCTGTCGTGATTATTTACTAAAGCAAGATTTCAAGGCGAATTTAAAGGACCACTCTAGTGCCAGGAAAACATACTCGTTTTCCTGGCACTAGAGTGCCCTGAGGGTGCCCCCACCCTCAGGGACCCCCTCACGCCCGGCTCTGGAAAGGGGAAAGGGGCTAAATCTTACCTTTTTCCAGCGCTGGGCGGAGAGATCTCCTCCTGCTCTCCTCCTCCGATCCTCCTCTTCTCCTCCCCGTCGGCTGAATGCGCACGCGCGGCAAGAGCTGCGCGCGCATTCAGCCGGTCACATAGGAAAGCATTCATAATGCTTTCCTATGGACGCTGGCGTGCTCTCACTGTGAAAATCACAGTGAGAAGCACGCAAGCGCCTCTAGCGGCTGTCAGTGAGACAGCCACTAGAGGACATAGGGGGAAGGCTTAACCCATTCATAAACATAGCAGTTTCTCTGAAACTGCTATGTTTATGAAAAAATGGGTTAACCCTAGAAGGACCTGGCACCCAGACCACCTCATTAAGCTGAAGTGGTCTGGGTGCCTAGAGTGGTCCTTTAAGCTGAATGTCAAATTTGAGGCCAGAGTAGCTAAATTGAAGGCATAGCTGACTTAGAGAATTCTCCAGTTTGTCAATTTTGACCTTAAATTTGAAATTCACTTTGAATTCACCTTGAATTCTCACTTGAGTGAATAACTCTGTGTGTTGTGATCTTTCTTGTCATGTTTTTCAATATTCCAGCTCTAGTGTTGAAATATGAGTTAACCTAATAATAGTGGGTAAAATAGGGGCAATGTTCAAAATGTGGGCCAATTATCATATGAATCTGTAAAATGTTCTTGATCTTCCTAAATATCGACATTTATTTGGAAGTGAGTGGTTAAATCATTTACACAATTAATAACATAGAAAGTATTTACCTGTTGGTGATTTGGATTCTGATGCCTGCCCTATAACAAATTTGAAAATACTTATTTAGGTAATGCACTCTATATTGTTAAACTGATATTATAGTTAAAACGTAACATGATGGTCTTTTCATGAGCTCCTGCCAAAACCAGATTTAACTGTGTTAAAACTGTGTTAAAACTGTTGCGAACAGCACAAAGCCAAGCACAGAAGATACCTTTAACAAAGTTAATGAAGTCTGCAAGTTTATTCCTCTGTCTGAATTATGGCTTTCCGGGACTGGTGGTCCGTTGGTTGGGAGAGGCGGGTCCATCGCTGTGTCTAATAGGCATAGGATAAGCTACACACCTTCTCTAGCCGAAGGCTGGAGGTCCATCACTCCGTCCCTAAACTGGCCCTTTGGCAGATTTGGGGCAGCAGTTTATTATGTTAGTTAATGTCTGCTTTCTGCTTAATAAATGTATTCCAATCAGTACAAGTGATATTACTTTTCTTATTTCCTAACAAAATGTTTTTAATTGTAGGCAGCACACCTCTTTTTTGTGTTAATTATCGATATAGCTACGTGCCTAGCTTGTTTGTTCTCATTGTCATATAGCACCCTTTTGAGCAATACTCTTATTCTGCCATACACCATACTTATAACCTACTTACTGTTACTATAGTGACATTTCCAGCTTGTATGCTATCTTTTCTATCTTTTCTGTTTTATAACATAAAATGGTGCTGACTCCTTGACATATTCTCAGAACTTACTGTGACCAGCATGTAGCCATCGTAATGTCATTTATTGTCTGTTAAGTCATAAAAGCACCGTAAAAAAAAAGAATATATATATATATATATATATATATATATATATATATATATATATATGAAAATAACATTAGAAGAAATACAATATTGTAATAAGCAGATTTTTGTATAATTGTTAACTATTGGTGTTTTTATTCAACTCAGTAGTTTTTCATACTTTGTCTTTGTTTTCTTCTTCTTTGTTTATTAACCAGTTGAACATTCGGTACGCGATATTCTTTACCGCACATGATGGAAGTTAACAGAGCAGTGAATTGATATTATGGGCATTTTGCACATCCATTGCTACCATTACTGTCTATTGGGTGGTTAGTATGTACAAAAATAATACTAGGAGGTTAACACCCATTTTCATGTGGGGTCAGTGGACTATCCATGTTAGTTAGGGAGCACACTTGTAATTAGGGTTTATGGTACTTAGAGTTTGGGTATTTTCTAAGCTCAATGATGGCATTTAGGGCTAGCGTACAATCCACATTACATACAGGGTACACTTGTAGTTATTTAAGTCTGTTTGGGATAGGTATTGACTCCAGTATATATATGTTTTACTTATATATGATACCCTTTTGCTTATGTATATATTTCTTTTTATGTTACTCATTATCTTTCTGATGACTCAGTATCTATTACATGAACTTTTTTTTCAGTTAAACATTTTTTTTTAAAAAAGAAGAGGATAGTAATTTTTAGAACTTTACAGACAGAAATAAAAAATATAAAAATCTTACCTGATGGCATATTATATTCCCATTTAGTTTCTGAAACAATTCCAACAAAGCAGTTTTAGTTGTGAATAAATAAGTAATTGGTGTCTGCACTAGTGATAATAAATTTACTATGTTGAACTTTATCTTGCAAGGGGGTTGTAAACTCAACATGACTCACTGATTAATTACCCATAGATCTCCACTGTTTATGAGGGTTGTTTCAAACACTTAAATATTCTAAAAACTACAAGCCTTTTAAAATTAAAAAAAAACCCCAATAAAAAACAATGTAATCCGTATTTGGAGGGAATGATTTATAATCTATGAAAAGCTAAATATACGTATGCTCAAATATGTAGTTATTACAAATAAGTTTTGCAAATTATGATAAAGATACTTGCAGTGTGATTAATCTTAAAATGCTATAAAGAATTACACTTCTTTCTTTTTTACAGAAATGTGAAATTGCAGAAAATTGTAAGATAATTGCAGATTTTAGGCCAACATATCGAGCAGGGAAAATACCTACATTTTCCAATTTACTATTTTTGACCTAAATTTCCAGTTGAGCGAATAATCTTGATTACTGTTCTTCAACGTGTGATTCTGCTGTAACAGAAACTGTCTATAACTTTTCTGGGCATCACCAGAGGACTCTGTGCTCTTTCTCATCATATTTTTAAAAGTTCTTTCTCTGGTGTTGAAGTATAGGTTAACTTAGTAATAAGTAGGAAAATATGGGAAATGGTTAATATGTGGCGCAATCACCATATACATCTATAAAAAGTTCTTGCTCTTTTTAAATGTCGACATTTATTTGGAAGTGTGTGGTTAGTATATGGTACAACATGTGACAGACTAAGATATCATTAAGTTAACACCAGTTTCCAGAGGTGGGTTCAGTGGAATATCCATGTTAGTTAGGGAACACACTTGTAATTAGAGTTTATATTACTAAGGCTTAGGGTATCACCTAAGCTAAGGGACAAGGTTTAGCCCTAGAGGACTATCATTAGATACAAGGTACCCTTGTAGTCATTTATGTCCAGGCAAAGCCTGTTTGGGATAGGTACTATCTCCAGTGTATATATGTTTTACTTTTCTATGATACCTTTTTGTGTATGTATTTTTTTTTTATTATTTTTATTTTTATACTATTCATTATCTTTTTGACTATTCAGTATCTATTTACCCCAAAAAACTTTTTAAAATAAACATTTTTAAAAATACAATTTTTTTTTTAGAGCTTGACATACAGAAAAAATAAATACATATTAAAATATTACCTGATGGCATATTAAATCCCCATTTAGTTTCTGAAACAATTCCAACAAAACAGTTTTAGTGGTACATAAATAAACACGTATATGGTGGCAGCAATTCTAATAAAAGATTGGCTATATTGAACTTCACTGTGCGAGGACGTTGTAAACCCAACATGAGTCGCTGATAGATGACCCAGAGATCTCCACCATATATTGGGAGTCAAACTTGTTTCTTATTGTAAGACGATTGGTTTTAATAACACTGTCTGTACAACACCACGCTCACCAGGAAAATAGGAGGGGTGTTTCAAACACTTAAATATTCTAAAAAATACAAGCAGTCTAAAATTAAAATAAGCCCAATTAGTCCCGGTTAAAGGGAATGAGCTATTATCTATGGAAAGCTAGACATACATATGCTGAAATATCTAGATAATGTTATTACAAATGATTTTTGTAAATTATTAAAAAGTTACATGTAGTGTATATATAAATCATAAAATGCTAATACGAATTATTTTTCTTTTTGTTTACAAAAATGGGAGTTTGTGTAGAATTGCAAATTTTAGGGCAAAATAGCAAGCAGGGAAATTACTTGAATTCTTGCTACTTTTAGCCTATAATTTTCAATTCCTTGATCAATTACTGACTTTTTCCAGTTGAGCAAATAATCTTGATTATACAAATTCTGCTGTAACAGAAAGCCTCTCCGTGACTTTACTGCACATCACCCAGTTTATTTACTAAGGATAGTTTTGAATGTGAATTTAAGCTGAATTTCAAATTTTAGGCCAGAGTAGCTAAACTGAAAGCATAGCTGACTTAGAGCATTTTCCAGTTTGTCTATTTTGACATTAAATTAGAAAATATTTTTGAATTCACCTTGAATTCTCACTTAAGTGAATAACTCTGTGTGTTGTGATCTTTCTCATCATGTTTTTCAATGTTCCAGGCTCTGGTGTTGAAATATGAGTTAATCTAATAATAATAATGAGTAAAATAGGGGCAATGTTCAAAATGTAGACCGATCACTATGTGCATCTGTAAAATGTTCTTACTCTTTATAAAAATCGGCATTTATTATGAAGTGAGCGGTTAAATCATTTACACAATTAATAATATAGAAATTATATACCGGTTGGTGATTTGGATTCTGATGGCTGCCCTATAAAAAAATTGAAAATACATGATTAGATAAATGCACTGTATTTTGTTAAACTGGTATTACAGTAATAAACTTAAATATAAATACAATATTGCAATAAGCAGATTTTTGCATTATACTTAACTATTGATATTTTTATTCAACTCAGTAGTTTTTCATATTTTCTTTCCTTCTCTGTTTATTTACCAGTTAATCATTCGGTACACAACATTCTTTGCCGCACACAATGGAAGTTCAACAGCAGTGAGTTGTTATTATGGGCATTTTGCACACACCATAGCATTGCTCCCATGACTGTGTATTGGAGAATGAGCCCAGGACAGATATCAACCTGAGCACAGACCCGAATAGATATCCCAGTGCACCTCCAATAGGTTCCAAATTGCCATCAAAATGCTGATTTAGAAGAATACCAGTACTGTGAAACTTCAATGGTGTTTCACATATGCATAATGGTTCATACACACATACATGCATTGCATTCTAATTAAAGCATGGTTTTAAAGAGTGCAGTATTTAATACTGTAATTACATTTTGTTAGTATGTAAAACGTACGTAGGTTAAGTTACACATAAAGGTGGTTAGTAGGTACAAAGAGTTAGAAGTTAAGACAGTACTAGGTTAACAATGCTTCAAATGTGGGGACAGTGGACCACCCATGCTAGTTAGGGAACACACCTGTAACTAGGTTTTATGGTACTTAGGGTTAGGGTATCACCTGAGCTTAGTGACAGGGTTAAGGGCTAGTGGACTATCTATTTTAGCTACAGGGTACTCTTGTGATCATTTATGGCTAGGCAAAGCCTATTTGGCATAGGTGTAAACTCCATTGTATATATGGTTTATTTATATATGATATCTTTTTGTTTATGTATTTATTTTATTTATTTATTTATTTAATTCCCTTTCCCCCTTTTTAGTCTATATCAATATTTATTTTTTCTAGTGCATAGTTAAACAGGCTTTCTGGTACAAACATTTCACAAGAGTATATATGTAATAAAAGTTGTCATAGTAGGAAATGGAGTAGGTACTGCACTTTTTATAGGGTATAGTATACGAAATAGTAGAAACACAGCTCTACATGTGGAAACCAAGGGAGGTTAGGAAACATTAGAGATACCTGCAGAGCTGAAATCTCCGGCTTGTAAGAAATATGCAGTTCTTGGCTAAGTGACTAGTGCAGGCTTCCAGTGGGGACCAGGATAACCCCCACTGGTCCAAAGGGGGTGGGGTGTAAGGGCTCATGTCAAACAGGTTCCAAAGCAAGGCCAAGGATCCGCTGCCTCCCCATCTTCGAGTGCAGCTTTTGGCCGCAGGTAGGTCTGTTATGAGCTGTGTTCACCTGCCTCGCACTATAAAAGTGCGGCAGAGTGCTCGCTAGGGTTGTGGACACAATTGTTGCCAAAATTAGAAAATAAAAATCCAACTTTGGGCTCCTAGAAGGGGATTTCCATATGGAGCTCCAACACCATGCAACTGTTCCGGTCAGCTCTTAGGCCCCACCCCAGTATTTATTTATTTTTATGTTACTCATTATCTTTCATAAAACTCAGTATCTATTTACCATAAATGTCTTCTTTTTTTTTTAAATAAACTTGTTTAAAAAAAATAAAAAAATAAAAAGAATAGGATAGTCCTTTTAAGAACTTTACAGACAGAAATAAAAAATATAAAAATCTTACCTGATGGCATATTATATTCCCATTTAGTTTCTGAAACAATTCCAACAAAGCAGTTTTAGTTGTGAATAAATAAGTAATTGGTGGCTGCACTAGTGATAATAAATTTACTATGTTGAACTTTATCTTGCAAGGGGGTTGTAAACTCAACATGACTCACTGATTAATTACCCATAGATCTCCACTGTATATTGGAGATCAAATTAGTTTCTTACTGTAACAAAATTGGGTTTAATGACACTGTCTGCAAAACACCACGCTCATCAGGAAAATATGAGGGTTGTTTCAAACACTTAAATATTCTAAAAACTACAGGCCTTCTAAAATTGAAATAAGCCCATGTATTTCTGGGTATGGGAAGGAATGAGTTATAATCTATGGAAAGCTAGACATAGATATGCTGAAATATATAGTTTTACAAATAATTTTTGTAAAATATGATGAAGATAATTGTAGTGTGATTAATCATAAAATGCTGTAAAGAATTACTGTATTTACTTGAATCTAATGCGCCATTGAATCTAGTGCACACCTCAATTTTTTAAACCTGGAAGCTGAAAAATGTTTTGCTGGCCAATGTAATGCGCATTTATACAAGATACTACTATGCAACATTGTGCTTCAATGAAAATGTTTATTGCCATGTACCATAGTAACACTGATGGTATTTAAATTTTAGTGATACATGTTAAATCTATTCTTTCTTAAGCCCTCTTTCAGGAAGGAAATATGCACGTGTGAATTAACCTGTTTGGATTCAACTATTTAAACTTGTCTGATTTTGTCAAAATTTGTCTGTTTACATTCACCAATTTTTAAATTGCCTGTATGAATTTGCCAGAATGCAATTCACCGAAAAATTTCAAATTTTGACCCGAATGTAATGCGCCATCAATTCTAATGTGCTTTCAAATTTTAGAAACCTACATTTCCAAAAAAAGGTGCAAATTAGATTTGAGTAAATACAGTACATTTCTTTCTGTTTACAAAAATTTGCAGAGAACTGTGAGAGAACTGCAAATTTTAGGACAAAATTGACTATTCCCAGTTGAGTAAATAATCTTGATTATCGTTTATGGTACTTAGAGTTAAGGTATCATCTAAGTTCAGTGACTGGGTTTAGGGCTAGGGGACTATCATTAGATACAAGGTACCCTTGTAGTCATTTATGGTCTGGCAAAGCCTGTTTGGGATAGGTGTTATCTCCAAACATAATAATTTTTTGCTTATGTATGTATTTATTAATTTATGCATTTTTTCTTTACTAATTATTATTTCTGACTACTCAGTGTCTATTTACTATAAAAAATAAATAAAATAAAAGTTTTTAAAAATAAAAAAAGAAGAGTATAATGATATTTAGAACTTCACAGATAAGAAAAAGGAATATAAAAATGTTTACCTGCTGGCATGTTAAATTCCCATTTAGTTTCTGAAAGAATTCCAACAAAACAGTTTTAGTTTTAAATAAATACATACGGTGGCAGCAATGGTAATAATAGATTGGCTATATTGAATCTTATCATGAAAGGGGTTGTAAACCCAACGTGACTCTCTGATAAAAAAAAACATAGATCTCTACTGTATAGTGGGAGTCAAATTTGTTTCTTACTGTAAGACAATTGATTTCACACTGTCTGTAAAACACCACGCTCATAAGGAAAATAGAAGGGGTGCTTCAAATACTGAAATATTTAAAAAAATACAAGCCAAATAATTTTTGTAAATTATGATGCATATACCTGTAGTGTCATAAATCATAATATGCTATAAAAAATTAAATTTTCTTTTTGTTTACAAAAGGGGAATTTGTGGAGAATTGTAGCAGAAGTCAATTATGGCTAGGCAAAGCTGATTGGGATAGGGGTTATCTCCAGTGTATATATGATTTACTTACGTATGATAACTTTTTGCTTATGCATTTCTTCTAATTCCTATTTATTTATATGTTACCTATCTTGCTTACTACTCACTATTTACCATAAACGTGTTTTTGTTTTTTTTATAAAAGCTTTTTAAAAAGAGAATAATTATTTTTAGTTATTTTTCACATGCAGAAAAAATATTATTATTTTTTTCCTGAGGACTTATCAAATTTGGTTTCTGAAATGATTCCAATAAAAGAAAAAAAATAATAATTTTAAATCAATAAGCATTTGGTTTCAGTCAATATAAACACATATATAGAAACAGTATTACCTGTTGGAGGAAGATTGTAAGATGTTTCTGTGTATGTGGTGCTTTGAATATCCAATGATGAGATGAATTCAAATGACTCCTGCCAGCTGCCCATCTGTTTGGACGTTACGCCATTCCTTGAAGATCCACTGTAACTGTCAGATCCTGTTGTCTTCTTCATGATCACAGATCCTCCACCATTATCAATTTTTCCGGCATGAATAGCAGCTTGGCAAATAGCAGAATCCTAGATGTGCAGATTTAAAAATGTTTAAATATTAAAAAACATTTCGTAACAAAAAGTCTGAAATTTCCAATAATATTTATTTCTATATGAGTGCTATTCTTACTCTCGTGTAGATGTCAATTCCCCAAACATTTGCATTTTGCTTCATGCACCCACTGGGGCAATGAACTCTAAAAGAAAAAAAAAGAAAAATCATAATTTTTAATATATAATAATATAATTGGCATTTTATAATATGAGTCTGATGTACCAGAGAGATAGGCGATAACAACTACTTTAAAGAATTTGGGCTACTGTTTATTTTTTTCTTGCAGTGCCACAAATTAACATTAGGGGTTGTATTCAATGTTCTTGAACTCCCACACCCCACATGTTGATGGTCTACAGCTCCTGGTATTCATTAAATATCCAGAGAATCAATGGAGTTGTATTTCAGCAACATCCAAGGACTATACATGTGCTTTGTATAGAGCCCTTTCTTAGTTATTAATAGAGGTCTACATTTAATGAGCCAATATCAATATATTGGTTGTCAAATTTATTTTAAAACACATGTTCCTGGGCTGAATATTCTAGTCAGTCTACTGCTAAGTGTTTTGTATTGCTCTCTCGGATTGTGCTGTAGATTCTAGATTTCCTTGGTATGTTTTAATACAGATTTTTTTTTTTAAATCTTAGCTAATGTTATTCGGAAGAGAGTCTAAAAAGAACAGATGATTTTGATGACGTTGGTCCTTATCTGGTTAATTCTCACAATTATCATATAATTACACTAGAAACTCATTCATATGGTTCACAAGACAGTTAGCACGGATACTACGTACAGTGTTTGCATTGTGATAATTTATTGACCTAGGTACGCATTTTAACTACCTGCAGCTACTAAGCACATGATGCATTACTACGATCTCATTTACATAACACCAATATTTTCCCCGGAATTTTACAATATTAATATGTGCATATAAACTAGCATATAACTGAAAACAAAATAACAAGCACATAAATAAATGGTGACGAAAACTCTGCTTCAATACAGGCTGTTGCTTACATTGTGATTGATGTAGTTATTTCATTTCCAGTCATAGAGCAAGACGCTTGAACTATGGAGAAATGAACAAACATTATTTGTTGTCCTTTCCGTTAACGTTATTTATAGGAAAACTGAACTCGCATTTCATCCTTTAGATACAATGTGACAACATAATAGTCAGTACTTTAAACAGTAACAGACTTTCCCCTCCTTTCCATTCCATCTCCCTTACGTAGATGGCATTTATGCATATCTCTTGAGTGATGTCTTAAGTGATATATGCATTGGCAAAACCAAATTGAAGACTGGCACCATGTGATGCTTCTCATGATTACTTGAGAAGGAGCCCGGGATTGAGAAGTGGTTGATGAAGTAACTCGTGACTACCAGTAAATAAGAAATTAAGTTTGATACCTCTAGATTCACAATGTCTTAATTTTCGTTGCTGCATTAAAGGTTTTTAGCTCCGAGGAGGGCATTCCCTAGCCAACATTATCCTTCCACCATAAAACAGTAGGATGGGTATTAGATATCTGGAAAGTGTTAAAATGTTTTCTCTTTATAGAAGTACAGAGTGTGAAATGTTGTTCAAAGAGTTCAACTCTTTTACACTGGGCTATGTTAGACTCACCCACATCTAGGGACCAATATACACATATATTTCTAACACAACACAGGAGTACTTAGCGTTTTACAGTAGACGCTAAAGAACTGGTGATGTACACTACTAAACATCAGGACATAATAAGATTTATGATAAGTTTCTAGGCATTAGAAGCGTCTGACACATACAGCTTACAACCTAAACCCAATATAGACTACGTACAACCAATATAGGGGCATCATATGAATTGTTATGACTAAAAATGATATACTGTACCAATAAACTTGTTTAATAACTATAAGGTGCAATAAAGGTATTTTTACTTCGGTTTTGTAGAAGAAAATAGCAAATTATAAAGTATTACCTGTTGCCTGCTTGGACTCCCATTTTATCCCTGCAGAAGTTTGGAAAACAACATGTTTGTGAATGCGTTAAAACAAATTAAGATAGATTTGAATCTCATCTCAAGCATAACACTTTGATAGATCATTACCTTGACCTTCTATATTGGGCGAGGAATCTGTAAATATGTTGGTTTTAAAGTCATATGACTTGCTCAACACGTAAGACCCAGATGACTTCCCGTAGCGTCTACTTGTGATTCCATTTTTCGTGGACCCTTCATAGCTCTGTTGTCCTGGTTTCTTTAGGAGAACAAATTTACCCCCAGTACTGGGTATGACTCCTGCATGTGTGGCAGCCGCACAAGCAACAGAATCCTAATGGTTTAAAAGCACATAAAATGTATTTAAAATAAATATTTGGCACTTTGTTTAGGTGTCCTAATCAATGTTTTGGAACACACGGCATTTAATGTCTCTACAACAAATCAATAAATATGTTGCCAGCAAAGCGATACACAAATATAGTTCACATCATTTGAAATGTTGCATGATCACCTACATCAGGTCAAAATGAATAAGTGAATAGCATATAGTATTTCCTAAAAAAAAAAATGCTTATTCATGTAGACTTACCTCAGTGTACATATCTACTCCCCAAACATTTACTTTTGGACCCACACATCCATTAGCACAGTCAACTCTGAAACATATAAGGGATAGTTGTTATATATTTTGATTTGACTTTTATAGGGTTATTTACTAAATTGAGTATTGCTGGGAATTCATAGAGGATTCAAAGTGAATTTCAAATTTTAGACGAAAATAGCCGAGCTGGTAGCATTTAGAGAATCTTTTGATTTCAGTTATTTTAGTCTTAAATGGACACTAAAGTCACCAAAACAACTTTAGCTAAATAAAGCAGTTTTGATGTTTAGATCATGCCCCTTCAGTCTCACAGCTTCATTTTCTGCCATTTAGGAGTTAAATCACATTGATTATGCAACCATAGTCACAGCTCACTGCATGTGACTTACTCAGCCTTTCTAAACACTTCCTGTAAAGAGTCATCTAATGTTTACACTTCCTTTACGGAAATACGGTTTAATTTAGAATTGCGTATATCATGCTCTGTTAATAGCTGTGCAGGAGCCTCCTGTATGTAATTCGAGTTCAATTTTTAGACTAGGAGATAAAAACTTTTAAAGTAAGTAACATCTGAGTGAAAATGAAAGCATTTTTTTCTTGCAGGCTGTGTAAATGATAGCCAGGGCGTTACTGGGGCTGCATAGACAGAAGCAAAAGTGATATAACTCCTAAAAGGCAGAGAATTGAACTGTGAGACTTCAGAGGCATGATCTATATACAAAAAAAGTCTTCATTAAATTAAAGTTATTTTGGTGTCTATAGTGCCCCTTTAATCTAAATGAAGTGGTTATGGTGCCAGGAGGCCCCTGGAGGCACTCTTATTTCAAGTGGATAAATCATTCTCGAATGGTTTAAGCCCTAGGTTGCCTCAAGCGCTGATTTCCACCACCCTCCCCCCCCCCCTCTGGCAGCTTCCGGCTTCTCTAAAACTGGCTTGAAAAGAAACTTACCTTTTGCAAGCCAGTTAAGTGAATGGGGAGTCACTGATTGGCTGAGATAATCAGTTGACTGCTCTCCGCCAATCAGCCATGCCCCTGTGAGACGGCACTCCACACTTCCTGAACGTGAAAATTCAGAAACCTGAAGCCACCAGAGGGGGAGTGGAGATCAGCGCAAGAGGCAACTTAGGGGTTAACCCGTTTTAGAATGGTTTAAACCCCTTGAGGTAAGAGTGCCTTCAGGGGCTTCATGACACCATAACAACTTAATTTAGATGAAGTTGTTTTAGTGCCTGGAGTGTCTTTAATTTTGAAAGCCAGAAAACGGACGTTATACAAGCATAACATTGCCAAAAAGCAGTGCAGATAAATAAAGTGTTTTAGAAAACTGGCACAAATGAATTGATCACATGAATCTTAGCACATTCTGTTCTAAAATTATTGATTTAAAGGGAAAGCACTAAACCGTAAAACCGTGAAATGTAATAATAGGTTAACATAATATAGTTCATGTGTGCTGTCCTTTATGAATAATTACAACTTGAAGACAGTTTCCACTGAGTGACTGTTTATTCCTTCAAGTATTAATATACATGTGTGTGTCAGTCCAATAACAAGAGCGTTTATCATTCCTTATGCTTTTATGCCCAGCGTTCCATGCTCATACTTACATTGTGATTGGTGCTGTTAGTTTCTTTCCGGTTAATGAACAAGTTGCTACGACTACAATAAGAAAAAACACACAACATGCTCATTCACAGCGTCAGGAGAGCAGTGCAACGTTATATTGTAATCAGTTATCTCATCTGATAAAATCTGACATTTACACAGCATAGGGTAACAAAATTGTCAAATGTGTAACAACAACAACAATTACCCAGGTATTGGTTCTCATGGGTTACATTTTAATGTCTATGAAATGCCACCAGCACATTTTTACATGACAGTAAGGGTTTAAATAGGAAAAATTAATTTGCAAAGCTATACCTGTTTCTGGCTGAGCCTCCAATACAATTTGGTTTGCTATTTAGAAAATAAATAGAATTGCGTGAGTTTCATAAAGAACAGATATCACTGATAACAAAAAAACATTATTGGAAGTTAAGTTACCTAATTCAGGGGGTTTGTAAGATATTTCTGTGGATGTCGTACTTTGAAAATCAAATACTTTACTGAATTCAAATGACCCAGTCCATTGACCCTGAGGTTTTGATGTTACACCGTTCCTTGAAGCTCCGTCATAGCTATTATGTCCTGGCATCTTATGTACGAGAGCACTGCCTCCTATACTGGATATTACACCATCATGAATGGCAGCTCGGCACAAAGAAGACATCTAATGAAACAAAATTCCTTAAAATTACTCTTTTTTTTGGTGCAGTACATTGTTTTATAGGGGTGGGGGTGAGTTGGTGCAAAATGTATAATATTTCTAAAAATCATAGAATCAGGAATGTTAAACTTACATTAGTATAAACTTTCGATCCCCATACTTCCCATTTCTGAGTCAGACATCCATCCGGACAAATAATTCTAAAAGAAAGAAGAAACAGTGATGTAATATCACAGCAGAAAAGTATGAGATGCTATTGTAGCATGTTTGAAAAGCTAATGGTTGTAACATATTTTTCCCTCAGGTACCAGTATCAGTCACTGACTCAAGAAGTGCCCTCTATTGCAATCCTTTTCTTTGTTTAGTCAGAAATCAGTTTTTAACAGTTTGAGCTTGGTGGTACTTAGAATAACTTTTATTAGACCAGAAATAATGAAACGTTGACAAGGGAACTGCAAGTTCTAGGCCAAAATAGCCAAACTGGAAACATTGAGTTTTCATGGTCAACCAATATTAGCTATGCCATTGTACTATGTGTTATCCAATACAATAATAAAGAAGAAATGCACTCTTGGGTCAACGAGAACCACAACAGGGCAACTTGTTCCACCAAGCTCTGACTTTTAAAAGCCAGAGCATTAACACTATTGGTTGGCGTCATTTTAGAATGCGTAAAGACCCGAATTTGACCAGAGGCCGAATTCTGGAGTTTTCTGTGTTCGTTTGTGCCAACCGAATCGGTGCTCAGAGTCGTGCCGTTCTGTCATTGGCGCGACAGGCTACAAACAGGTGCGCACGAGCAGCATGCTGCATCTGTGCCGCCATTGAATCGGGGAGAAGGAGCGCTGGAGCAGGTCAGCATTACACATTGTCAGTTCCTATCAATACCAAGTTTAGTGTATTAATCACATGGGATATGCTCGTAATGCTTCTAGCAGACATGGGAGATACAGGTAAAAACTGTCTACCTCTGCTCTAGGTAAGACCCTGTTTTTCCCAAGCCCTTAATTTCCCTTCCAAACCTTTCCTTCTCAGTAAACAAATCAGAAAAAAAATGTAGTGGCGAAAGAGTAAAATTATGCATACGCTTGATACATATACCCAAATAGCAGTCATGTAAAGTGTCCTGTAAAGTGGAACGCTGGTGGGAGAAGTGAAAGGGAGCAGGAGGCATAAGTGACACAATTATATGAATTGTGCCACTTGCACCTCCCTAAGCAGGTGGATCCGCCCGAAGAATAGGCAGTTCAGTCTGGCTCTCCAATCAAGTAGTCGAACCCACTAAGGGTGAACAATGAAGAGTACAGTGTTTCTGCGCTCAATGCTTGGTCCTAGTACTCTGAGCATAGAACAAGCAGGTCTAGTAATTAACTTGTTGTACACTTTCTGGAGACCCGTCCCTGTTGTCCTCAATAGCTGGACACCAGGGATCAAAATTGGGATAGGGGGACAGAACCCTGGAAATAGGGACTATCCCATCAAAAAGGGGAACTGTTAGTATAATACCAATATAGCTGCTGTTTTCTAAATTGAAATTGTACTTTCTGTGACTTTACTTACATTGTATAAGGTCCAGGTAATTGTGCCCCTGTCCACCAACATTCTGCTGAAACTAATATAAAATGATTTTAAAGTTAGATTGAGGGAAAGTTTTCATAATTGTCACATTTACTGCATTATTTTATTGTAGATTGCTTTGTTAGCAGGAATAAATTATTAACATGAAGCATGCGCTAATGTTACTTATTCACTACGAGTAGGAGGAAGGCTCCGGTGGGATTCATACTTATTTTATATGCAGTATTAAACCCCTTATTATAATTTTTTTTTTTTTTAATGCAATCTGTTTCCCACTTTGTCAATGACACACAATCCAAGAAACCAATGCGTTTAGATGTTCCTTTATTAGAAAAGTAATAGAAATGATACTAAAATCAAGGTACTAATTTAGGGTAAAGTTAGCCAAAAAAAATAACTCACAACTTTGTTTATTACTTTAATTTTTGTTATAATAGTTTTAGTATTTGTAAATGAGAGGACAAGTATAGAAGAATGAAAGATAAAACATACATACTGTTCACTGCTCTTGCTGCAAACATTTCTAATAGTTTGTCTCATTTGCTCTTAAATCAACCATTTAAAATTTTGCTTCAGAATATATTCTCCCTATATAAATGCTACTACTAATACTGTTACAATAATAATAATAATTTACTAAGCAGGGATTGTGGATGACAGACAAGGGAATTACATGTTTAGACCAAAATAGCAAAGAATTCTTTCACCCGAGCTATTTAGGCTAACACAAGCTATATTTTTATTAGTTCCCAGAATCCCAGTAACATTAAATAGTTGTTGCTGTCACAGTTATGAAAATGTAATATCTTGCATTTCACCATGTTCACCAAGATCATATTCCAGAGTGGAACATGAATTCTGTAAACAATGGGGGAAATAAAATGATGAGTTACCTGTTTCTGGTTTTGACTGCCCGGCCATTCCTATTTCAAAACGAAAAACAAAAAGTCAGTGTACAGTAGAGATACAGAAATATCTTTAGTATGAAATATGGGCCTACATTTAATATTGTTGCATAAGCGTTTAAAATGAGTTAATACTTTCAAATAAATGCTTAAAATAATTTAATATCATGAATATATTTTTATTTTGTGATATTTTTATATTTTTTGGAATATTTTCTGTAAATTATATATATTTGTTGGTATTTTAAAATGTAAAAAAAAAAAAAAAGTTTATCCAAAAATATTAAATCATTTGAAAAGCTCATCTAATAATATTAAATTGAGGCCGTGGATAGCAAAGCAAGTAAAGAAAGTCACCTGTTTGTGGGAATGTATAAGAGTACTCTGTGTATGTTGTGCTTTGAGATTCATATGACAAACTCAGTATAAATGATCCAGACCATTTGCCCTGTGCTTTCGTGGTCACTCCATTTCTGGTGGACTCCTTGTAGCTATCCTGTCCTTGTATCTTTTGAAGAATTACACTCCCACCTTGATCTCCCATGAAGTCTGAATGGATTGCAGCTCGACAAACTGCAGATTCCTAATAACAGAAATGTATATTTTATGTTAATTAACTATGTTTAAATCGGAGAGGAGATATATATTTTGTTTATATCATATTCTTACTTTGTGTTGTATTTAGTATTTGAGTACTTGCACATTTAAAAGTATAGTGGTAGAAGGACAAATGGCCAAACTGCCCTTCTGAAATAATGAAAGCTGCAATTCTGATATGGGTATTCTCATATTGATCATCACCAGGCAGTTTGGCATTTTTTTTATGACATAAGTGGACATGTACTGTGAAATCACAACAAGGATTATATATAAAGTAAAGTTATTGGGTTAATGGAACACTCTAAGAACCATAAAAACTACAGCCACTGTGGTGGTTATGGTGCCAGTAGTGAAGTGGTTCTCTACAACTGTAAGTAATCGAACCTTTTGGAACAGTTTGACAACTTATCTGGTAAGTGCACGGCACATGTTATGAGCTCCACTGAGCTAAGCTCTGCTGTGCAGAATTGACTAAATGGCTGGAACTGTGGGCTCTATCCTGGTAAGGTGTCAAGGCATTAATGGCACCATAACCACTACATCAGATTGTAATGGTTGTTGTGTTTGGATTGTTCCTTTATTATGGCTATGTTATTGGGAGAGTTCCTTTAGGCGTAGCGCAATTATAATGAAAAATAGTTAAATATTCTTGCTGATAACTTTTCCTCTGGATTGTTCTTATTAATACTTAAAATGAGACGGTGAAACAAAATGTGAAACAGTATTTATCACAAGATAGGTCTATTAACTCAGCTCACATCTGTATAGATGTCTGATCCCCAAACCTCTCCGTTCTGTTTTAGACAGCCTTCAGGACATTCAATTCTGAAATAACAGGTACACAAAAAAAAAAATGAAACATAAACAACTACTATACCAATAAATGAATTTAAAACATTGGAAGAATTATAGGAATGTAGTACACTGAAACCATACCATATATTCAGTGCATTTCCGACAAACACTTGATTGCTATATTGATCCTAATTTTAGAATAAATAATTTAGTGCAAAAGATTACACACATATTTATCACAATTAGTATCATAGGGCATAGGGAATTTGACGACAAGAAGGGTTATTTACTAAACTGTGAATTGTCTGGAGTTCAAAAAAATTAAAATATTAAGGCCAAACTGAATATTTATAAAAAAAAAAAAATACGTTAAAAATATGATCACACATTTAATTTTTCAGTCTCACAGTTACATAGTCACATTTATAATTTCTCATGCATACTTCTAAGGGGCATAATTATAAATGTCCATGGATTTTATTCTATAATTACTACAATGTATATCCTGTCTCTATAACCTGATAAAGCAAAACCTTGGAAATTACACACAGTATAATACATTTAAAATCATATATATGAAAAACATATTTTGTTTTTAAAATATTAAATAAAGAAAATAAAAAAATACAGGGTTACTCCAACACATTTGGGGTTGGGGGTGAGGTGGGGTGGGGATACCTTTCCTGTAAAAATTGCCCTATTGGGCAGTATGGAGTATCCCCCCTACTCTGGTTGCAGAATAACCTGCAAAATAAAATGTTTACTTACCTTGAATCCAGCCACGGACAATGCTCCCAGAACTAATCCTCCACGTTCCCTCTGACATCACAGGGGCTGCACATGGTCCACTCACAGACTTCTTTCATGGAGAAGGCTGTGATTGAAACATTTTGCCAGCTAAGAGCGTATGTGCATACACTGGACCAGTGAGAGGAGGGTGGGAGTAGAGAGTGGATGGGAGGGTTTAAAAAAAAAAAAAAAAAAAAATATGCAACAGAGGGTAGCAGGAGGGAGCACAATGAGGGTGGGAGGGCATAAGAATCTATTCATGTCTGTTGCAGCGTGCAATACGCACTGATGACAGACAATTTTTATACACAGAAATGACATTCACAGCCTGGAACAGAGTTCTCAGCTGTCAATGGCACATGTACTGGAGGTACATCTAGCCCACAGAACACAACTAACAAAAACTCATTATGTGCAGAGTTTTAAGCAGAAACATTGCACATACATACTCATACCACCATGACCACTTTAAATTACTGAAATGGGTCATGGTGTTAGGGGTAACCCTTTAACCCCTTAAGGACCAAACTTCTGGAATAAAAGGGAATCATGACATGTCACACATGTCATGTGTCCTTAAGGGGTTAAGCTGAAATAAACAATTTCAATCTGCAATAGGTCTTAACCCATATCTCTCTACAAATCCAACTTCCTTGATGAGAAGAACTTCTGTATTTCATGTGAAGTATAAGTAATTTAATAGCACCTAGTCTGTGAATACTTTTTGTCACTTTATACTATGTATGTCGCAAACGTTTTCAGGGTTATTCACTTAGATGAGAATTTAAGATGAATTCAAAGTGAAATGTAAATTTAAGGCCAAAGTAGCCGAACTGAAAACATAGCTGATTGGGAGAATTTGTCAAATTTGGCTATGTTTTTCTTAAATTTTAAATTCACTTTGAATTCATCTTGAATTCTCACTTTAGTTAATAGCTCAGTACGTTATTTTATTTTATAGTAGGCTTATTTTCTGCTTTTCTTTCCCAATCAAGTAATTTATCAATGTATCAGTGTTATCCATTAAAGTGAATTCAAGGGGAAACTACAATTTTAGACCAAAATAATTAACTGAAAATATAAGTGACTTTGAGATTTTTTTTTACAATTATTTATTCATATACTATGGCCTAAAATGGAATAAGCAACTTTTGAGTCAAGCGAGTATTTGTTGGCTCATTGTGTTGGTTGTCTGCCAATATCATATTCATACTTACATTGCAACTGGAACAGGTATATCCTTAGCTTTCATCAAACAATTTGCAGAAACTACAAAAAGAGGAATGTAAATCAGACTTTTAATAGAATATATGCAGTGTGCAGGATTTTAAGACTATCAGAAATAATTCAAAACTAAAAAAAAACATTAATAAAAAAGATATAAAATTGTATGTGGACACGAAGATGATCCATTAAAGACACAAAGTTGGTCTGTAAAATGTGTTGATTCCCTTTAAATTAATCTATTTGTCATGTATATGAATTCAGATATACAATTCAAGTTACTTATTCAATTACTAATTGCATTAAAAAAAAAGAAAAACAAACAAAGAAGGCATTATAATTTAGCAACATCATGGGCAAATTGGGCAGAAGTTCCATCTGACGTAATTCCTAAGGCCCAGTTTTAAAGATGGGTTGATACCCTCCAGTGGCAGAGAGGAGAATTTCCAATTGTTTCTGTTCAGCATTATGAATTCATTTCTGTATTCTCTTCCTCAATGTACAAGTTTTGAATCCCTGGTGTCTAGATACACACCCAAACTTTGGAAGACTGCGAGAGTAGTGCCTATCCATAAAAGTGGTGACACTACTTTGGTTTCTAACTATCGCCCTATATCATTGCTCCCGGTATTGTCAAAAATCTTAGAAAAATGTGTCCATACACAACTATGTGAGTATTACCAACAATCAAACTATCTGACCCCTGATCAATCAGGCTTTCGCCAGAATAACTCCACTACCACTGCCCTCTTAAAAGTCTGCAATGACATCCAAACTGGCATGGAGACCTGTAGCGGTACTTACCTTATCCGGGGGCCGGACGCGGTCCTCTCTTCAAGCCGCGCGCGGTCCTGCGGCTGCACGAGCCGCGCGCGGCTCGTCCAACTGTTCAGACAGGAAGGCGGGCAGTGACCGCGAGAAGCGGTCACGTGTCCCGCCTGCAGCTAAGAGCGCGCCGCGAATCTCGGGCGCACTCTTAAAGAGACAGTGGGAGCCTAAATTGCAAAAAGGCTCCCATTGGCTCCTGTCATGCCAATCACCCCATACACTTACCTGTTGGGGGAGTGGAAGTGACAGGAGCCAATCACATTAGTTTGAAGGCTACTTATACTTACCCTTTTCCCTTAGTTCCTTGCCCTATCGTGGTTTCTGCTACAGTTCCCTTTAGTGCTTGTTGTGTTCAGTTGTGTTTCTCCGTATTTGACCTTGGCTTTGTATTCTGACTTCGTTTTCGCTTTATCCTATTCTGTACTGTTTGCCGGCTTGCTGATTCCTGTGTACCAGTCCCCGGCTAGTTTTCGTTTACGCTGTCTCTTTGTGCCCTTGACCTCGGATCGTTCCTGACTCTGTCTTATCCTATTACGTCGAGTCCGGCCACTCTAAGGTCCGGTAGACGTATCTCTCCTCTGTACTGTCTTCTGTTAGGCTGGATCCTGCGTGTAGGGGTATATACTCGTTACAAGACCTAACTGGAGCTATTTTCCTTGATTTTGCTAAGGCATTTGACACAGTAGACCATGACATTCTACTGAACAAACTCAAAAACTCAGGTATTGGTGATCATTCACTAAACTGGTTTCGATCGTATGTATCAGATCGCTCGCAATATGTGTCCATTTCTGACAGCGTCTCCCTCCCTCTCCCAGTCACGTGTGGTGTTCCCCAAGGTTCCATTCTCGGCCCCCTACTATTTACATTATTTATAAATGATCTGCCTAATGTCTGCAAATCCTCAAATGTACACATGTACGCAGATGACACGGTAATCTATGCGAGCAATTCCGATCTACCGCAGCTTGAGGCTGTGCTCCAAGACCAGTTTACAGAGGTAGAAAAGTGGATCGCAAAAAACAAACTCTTCCTGAACACTGACAAAACTGTCACAATAATCTTTGGAACAGTATCTAAATTACACAAATTACACAATTCCCACCTATCCATCAAAACAATTTCAAATGGCACACTGACCGCAGTCCACTCTTTCAAATACTTGGGTATGATGTTAGACCCCAAACTATCTTTTGGCCTGCACATAGAAAAGCTTGCATCTAAACTTTATCCAAAACTAGGTGCCCTGTACAGAAACAAATCCTGCCTAAGCCCTTCAGTAAAGGAAAAGATTGTACAGCAAATGCTGATGCCAATCATTTATTATGGAGATGTAGTATATGCATCTGCATCGCAATCCCACATTAATAAACTAAACACATTGTATAACTCGTTCTGCCGATTTGTGCTACAATGTAATTACAGAACCCACCATTGTGACATGCTAAAAGAACTAAACTGGCTGTCGCTGGAATCCAGACGCACCCTTCATATTTCCAGCCTTGTGTTTAAGAGCTTTTCTGGGAGACTCCCACCCTACCTGAACGCAATGCTTTCCCCAGCTGTTCCCACTTCCTATAACCTCCGATCCAGTACCAACACTTTACTTAGTCTACCTCAATACAAAAAGAAAGCAGCCAGATCCTCCTTCTCCTACAGAGCACCGCAATTGTGGAACGACCTCCCGCACAATTTAAAATCTTCCCTAAGCTTAAAGTCCTTTAAGAGATCCCTCTCTACATACCTCAAAACAGAATGCACCTGTCATGGTTGATTACATATTTCCTACCTGTTCTATGTTACATTTTGTAAATATTGTATATTAATATTGTTTTTGTATTTTATTGTACACTAACTGTAACAATGCAATGATTTGTGGACCCAGGACATACTTGAAAACAAGAGAAATCTCAATGTATCTTTCCTGGTAAAATATTTTATAAATAAATAATAAATAAATAATTAGTAGAGTACACAAAAATCCATCCATGGAAGGACTGATGTGAAAAGGGCAAATTTTTTCCAGATTCTCATGCTGAATCAGCATATTCTACTATATACTATGTATGTAGTGTGTGTGTGTATATATATATATATATATATATATATATACACACACATTATTTTTTATTTTATGTTTATTTATATAATGCTTCCATTCTATACATATAGCAGCAAATTAGTACATTATAACAACTTTGTCTTACATGTTTTGCAACAGACATTTTTCACATTCCATTGTATTGTATACATTACACTAAGCATGTTATATGCTGGAATGCATTAAATAAAGTATGTAACATCTGTTGAACAGACATCCAAATGTCTCAACCTTTTTAACATTTTCTTCTCTGATCAGATCATTAACTCCGTTTCAGTTGGATCATGTGCAATACAGTTTCATGTTATATTTTAATGTAACAGATTGCTAGGAGCTGAGTCAATAATTTAAAGGGACACTATAGTCACCTGAACAACTTTAGCTTAATGAAGCAGTTTTGGTGTATAGAACATGCCTCTGTAGCCTCACTGCTCAATCCTCTACCATTTAGGAGTTAAATCCCTTTGTTTATGAACCCTAGTCACACCTCCCTGCATGTGACTTGCACAGCCTTCCATAAACACTTCCTGTAAAGAGAGAGCCTTATTTAGGCTTTCTTTATTGCAAGTTCTGTTTAATTAAGATTTTCTTATCCCCTGCTATGTTAATAGCTTGCTAGACCCTGCAAGAGCCTCCTGTATGTGATTAAAGTTCAATTTAGAGATTGAGATACAATTATTTAAGGTAAATTACATCTGTTTGAAAGTGAAACCAGTTTTTTTTCCATGCAGGCTCTGTCAATCATAGCCAGGGGAGGTGTGGCTAGGGCTGCATAAACAGAAACAAAGTGATTTAACTCCTAAATGACAGTGAATTGAACAGTGAAATTGCAGGGGAATGATCTATACACTAAAACTGCTTTATTTAGCTAAAGTAATTTAGGTGACTATAGTGTTCCTTTAACAAAAACATAAAACAAATTACAAATCAAGACAGGAATGCAAAGGTAAAGTCATAACATGAACAAAATACCTTTTGGAAGTTCAGACGTTGTTTCTGTAATAACTTAAAATAAGAGATAAAATGGAGTTTTAAGTAAAAAACAAACAAACAAAAAGAAAACAACTCTTATTGAATAGCACATATGTTTCAAAATTCAGTGTGATCTGAATTGTATTTGTTATACATGGGCCTATACATAGGACAGGAGGTCATGCATTTAGACTGGAAGAAAAAAGATTTAGTCTAAGGCAAAGGAAAGGGGGTTTTACCATAAGAACAATAAGGATATGGAATTCTCAGCCTGAAGAAGTGGTTTTATCAGAGTCCGCACAGATGTTTAAACAGCAACTAGATGCATACTTGCAAAAAAAAAAGAATATTCAACTAAATAATGTATTAACTGTAAGGTAATAGGTTCTTGATCCAAGGACAAATCTGACTGCCATTCTGGGGTTAAGCGGGGATTTTCTTCCTAGTTTGTTGCAAAATTGGAAGTGTTTTAAACTGTTCTTTTTTTGCCTTCTTTTGGATCAATAGCAAAAAACAAATGTGAGGAAGGCTGAACTTGATGTACACATGTCTCTTTTCAGCCCATGTCACTATGTAACTATAATTTCCAAAATTTCCTACATTACATTATTATGCTCATCTCCATGAATTCTAAATTAATTCAAAGTGAACATGATATTTTAGTGCAGGATGTGACACATGATCACATTAGTTCACAGCTCTCATTCTCCCCCAGCTGGCTTTCACTAACATTAGTGTTTTGGAGACTCCATGAGTGTCTGAACTGCAATAGGAAAGCTGTCACACAATCCAGATGACCAACTACATTTATCATTTAATGTTCGATCTTTTATAAATGCATTTATGGATTGTTCTTTACAATAATTATTTTTGTATTATTGAAGTTAAATTCACAACTAACCTTTGGGTTGGTTCAGGGGCGGACTGAGCACTCGGGCAAATCGGTCATGGACCGAGGGCCCAAGGCTCTAGGGGGCCCGCCCGCCTGCCTGCCATGCACTAAAATAATAGCTGGGCTGGGGAGTTAAACAATCTCCCCAGCCTGCAGTTAGTCAGTCAGGGGCCCGCACGGCACTCCGCGGGCCCCTGTTACCAAATACATATCCCCCATGTTCGGGCAGGCACAGTAAGAGACAGCTAAAGGGCCCTCCTAAAGACCCACTATGCCGTCTCTCACTGTGCCTGACTGGTGAGCAGAGCAGGAGAGCTGTCTGTAGTGCTGATCAGGCAGCTCCGTGCGGCTCCTGACAGAGGAAATGACATCATGTGTCAAAAGGTCAGGGAGCCGTGCGGAGCTGCCTGATCTGTGTTAGAGGCAGCACTTCAGGGAGAGACAGCATGCTCCAGTGCTGCTGGGAGAAGGATTAACCCCTCTGGCCAAAGGTAAGGCTCCTCTTCCCCCAGCAGCTCCTCTTCCTTCTACCCCCTACAGCCCCTCTACCCTCTGCTGCCCCTTTGCCCCCTACTCCCTGCTGCCTCTCTACCCCCAGTAGACCCTCTGCTGCTTCTCACCCCATACTGCCCCTCTACCCCCTGCTGTCTCCCACCCCTCTGCCTCCCTACTGCCCCTCTACCCCCAGGAGACCCTATGCTGTCCCCCTGCTGCTCCTCACCCCATACTGCCCCTCTACCCCCTGCTGTCTCCCACCCCTCTGCCTCCCTACTGCCCCTCTACCCCCAGTAGACCCTATGCTGTCCCCCTGCTACTCCTCTACCCCCAGCAGCCCACTACAACCCCTATACCTACCACAGCCCCTACCCCTACAGCCCCTATACCCTCTACTGCCCCTTTGCCCCATACTCCCTGCTGTCCCTCTAGCTCCTGCTGGCCCCCCTATCCCCTGCTGCCCCTCTACCCTCTGCTACTCATCTACCCCAGCAGCCCCTTTGCCCCCTGCTGCCCCTCCACCTCATGCTGGCCCCCCTGCCCCCTGCTGCCCCTCTACCTTATACTGGCACCCCTACTCCCTGCTACCCCTCTACCCCCTGCTGCCCCTTTGCCTACTACTCCCTGCTGGCCCCTTTGCTCCCTGCTGGCTGCCCCCTACTCCCTGCTGCCCCTTACCCCCTGCTGGCACCCCTACCCCCTGCTTTCCCATCTACCTCCTTCTGCCCCTCTTCCCACTTACTCCCTGCTGCCCCTCTACTCCCCGCTGCCCCTCAACCCCCTGCTGCTCCTCTACCCCCAGCAGCTCTTCTACCTACTACAACCCCTACCCCTTACAGCCCCTCTACCCTCTGCTGCCCCAGCAGACCCCCTGTCGACCCTCTAGCCCCAGAAGACCCCCCACTGTCCCTCTACCCCCTGCTGCCCCTCTAGCCCCAGCACACCCCCTACTCCCTGCTACCCCTTTGCTCCCTATTCCCTGCTGGCCCCCTTACCTGGTGCTGCCCACCCTACCTCCTGCTTGTCCCCCTACCTCCTGCTGGCCCCTCTACGCACTTACTCTCTGCTGGCCCCCTACTCCCTGCTGCCCCCCCATACTCCCTGGTACTCCTCTACCCCCAGCAGCCTTTCTACCTACTACAACCCTATACCCACCACAGCCCCTATCCCTTACAGCCCCTCTACCACCCCAGCAGACCCCCTGCTGACCCTCTAGCCCCAGCAGACCCCCCGCTGTCCCCCTACCCCCTGCTGCCCCTCTAGCCCCAGCAAACCCCCTGAGACCCCCTACTCCCTGCTGGCCCACCTACCTCCTGCTGGCCCCTTTGCCCCCTACTCCCTGCTGGCCCCTCTGCCCCTTTGCCCCCTACCTCCTGCTGGCCCCCCTACCCCCTTCTGCCCCTCTACCCACTTACTCCCTGCTGGCCCCCTACTCCCTGCTGCCCCCCTACACCCTGCTTCTCCTCTACCCCCAGCAGCCCTTACCCCTGCGGCCCTTCTACCTACTACAACCCCTATACCCACCACGCCCCTCTACCCTCTGCTGCACCAGCAGACCCCCTGCTGACCCTCTAGCCCCAGCAGACACCCTGCTGTCCCCCTACCCCCTGCTGCCCCTCTAGCCCCAGCAAACCCCCTGCTGCTCTCCTACACCATGCTGCCCCTCTACTGCCCTGCTGCCCCCCTACTCCCTTTTTCTCCCTACTCCCTGCAAACTCTACAGACCCTGTACCCCATGCAGTCCCTATACCCACTACAGCCCCTTTACCGCATGCACAAACCGCATGCCTATATATTCCTTACAGCCCTTATCCATTATTATATTATTTATATAGCGCCATCAGATTCCGTAGCGCTGTACAATACCCCACTACACCTCCTATAGTCCCTATACCCACTACATTCTCTATATACCATGCACCCACTACAGCCCCTATATCCCATAAAACCACTAGAACCCCTGCAGCCTCTACACCCACTACAGCTGATATACCAACTACAGACTCTAAACACCTGCATCCACTACAACCCTATATCCATGAAAGCTCCCATGCCCACTACTGCCCTTTTTCCCTGCACCCACTACTGCCTTTATTGCTGTCTGCACTTACTACAGCTCCTATCCCCCTGAAACAACCACAGTCCTTATGCCTCCCCTGCAACTACCACAGTCCCTATCACTCCCCTGCACCCACTGTAGCTTATATTACCCCTTGTCTCCACTGTAGCTTCTATTACCTCTATTACCCCCTGCCCCCTCTATAGTCACTATTTCGCCTTACCCCCACTATAGCCCCTATTATTCGCTGCCCCCACTATAGCCTCTATACCCAATACAGCCTCTGCCCCCACTACAGCCCCTATAACCACTACAGTTTCTATGCCCCAGCACCCACTTCAGCCTTTATTCCCCTGCCCCCACTGCAGCCCCATGTCCCCTACACCGACTACAACACCCCACAGTTTTTATCTACTTAAAGGGAAACTATAGTGCCAGGAAACATGTTTTATTTTTCCCTAGCACTATAGCTTCCTAATGTGCCCCCCTCCTTTACAGGGTTAAGGGACCTGGGACACTGTACCTACACCACTTCAATGAGCGGGAAAGGTCTGGGTGCCTATAGTGTCCCTTCATAGATACTCTGTATTTCGTGTTAGGATATGAGGATTCAAAGGCCTTCATATATCCACTTACAGTAAATATACACAGAAACATACATTCACTTCACATGCACATACAATCAAATATATTTTGAATCCTAATATCCCAACACGACTTACAGTAAGTATACACAGAAACATACATTCACTTTACATGCACATACAATCAAATATATTTTGAATCCTAATATCCCAACACGACTTACAGTAAGTATACACAGAAACATACATTCACTTTACATGCACATACAATCAAATATATTGTGAATCCTAATACCTCACACAAAGACATACATATATTCACTTACAGTGAATATACACAGAAACATACATTCACTTTACATGCAAATACAAGGTACATCTACAACAGTGTGTGTGTATATATATATATATATATATATATATATATATATATATATCTGGAGGGGGCCCAGGTCCTAATTTTGCCCGAGGGCCCAGGACTCTCTCAGTCCGCCCCTGGGTTGGTTGTACTCCACTGTCATCTCTGCAATGATTACATAAATGGACAATTAGCTACATACAGCTTGATGTGATATGTAGACACATTTATTTTACTACAGCCTTTTACTACAACACAAAAAGTAGGAGGTAATATATTCTGGAATTAGTTGCACACCAAAGTAACGGGGTCTAAGCTCCATACAGACAAACAGACAAATACAGAGACATAGATACATACATAGACATACAGAGACAGACATCCATACAGAGACAGACATACAGAGACATACATACATACAGACAGATAGACATACAGACAGATAGACAGACAGGTATTGGTGATCATTCGCTAAACTGGATTCGATCGTATGTATCAGATCGCTTGCAATATGTGTCCATTTCTGACAGCGACTCCCTCCCTCTCCCAGTCACGTGTGGTGTTCCCCAATGTTCCATTCGCGGCCCCCTACTATTTACATTATTTATAAATGATCCACCTAATGTCTGCAAATCCTCAAATGTACACATGTACGCAGATGACACGGTAATCTATGCGAGCAATTCCGATCTACCGCAGCATGAGGCTGTGCTCCAAGACCAGTTTACAGAGGTAGAAAAGTGGATTGCAAAAAACAAACTCTTCCTGAACACTGACAAAACTGTCACAATGATCTTTGGAACAGTACCTAAATTACACAAATTACACAATTCCCACCTATCCATCAAAACAATTTCAAATGGCACTCTGACCGCAGTCCACTCTTTCAAATACTTGGGTATGATGTTAGACCCCAATCTATCTTTTGGCCTGCACATAGAAAAGCTTGCATCTAAACTTTATCGAAAACTAGGTGCCCTGTACAGAAACAAATCCTGCCTAAGCCCTACAGTAAAGGAAAAGATTGTACAGCAAATGCTGATGCCAATCATTGATTATGGGGATGTAGTATATGCATCTGCATCGCAATCCCACATTAATAAACTAAACACATTGTATAACTCGTTCTGCCGATTTGTGCTACAATGTAATTACAGAACCCACCATTGTGACATGCTAAAAGAACTAAACTGTCTGTCGCTGGAATCCAGACTCACCCTTCATCTTTCCAGCCTTGTGTTTAAGAGCTTTTCTGGGAAACTCCCACCCTACCTGAACACAATGCTTTCCCCGGCTGTTCCCACTTCCTATAACCTCCGATCCAGTACCAACACTTTACTTAGTCTACCTCAATACAAAAAGAAAGCAGCCAGATCCTCCTTCTCCTACAGAGCACCGCAATTGTGGAACGACCTCCCGCACAATTTAAAATCTTCCCTAAGCTTAAAGTCCTTTAAGAGATCCCTCTCTACATACCTCAAAACAGAATGCACCTGTCATTGTTGATTACATATTTCCTACCTGTTCTATGTTAAATTTTGTATATATTGTATATTAATATTGTTTTTGTATTTTATTGTACACTAACTGTAGCAATGCAATGATTTGTGGACCCAGGACATACTTGAAAACGAGAGAAATCTCAATGTATCTTTCCTGGTAAAATATTTTATAAATAAATAATAAATAAATATTTAGTAGAGTACACAAAAATCCATCCATGGAAGGACTGATGTGAAAAGGGCACATTTTTTTTCCAGATTCTCATGCTGAATCAGCATATTCTACTATATTCTATGTATGTAGTGTGTATATATATATATATATATATATACACATTATTTTTTTATTTTATGTTTATTTATATAATGCTTCCATTCTATACATATAGCAGCAAATTAGTACATTATAACAACTTTGTCTTACATGTTTTGCAACAGACAATTTTCACATTCCATTGTATTGTATACATTACACTAAGCATGTTATATGCTGGAATGCATTAAATAAAGTATGTAACATCTGTTGAACAGACATCCAAATGTCTCAACCTTTTTAACATTTTCTTCTCTGATCAGATCATTAACTCCGTTTCAGTTGGATCATGTGCAATACAGTTTCATATTATATTTTAATGTAACAGATTGCTAGGAGCTGAGTCAATAATTTAAAGGGACACTATAGTCACCTGAACAACTTTAGCTTAATGAAGCAGTTTTGGTGTATAGAACATGCCCCTGCAGCCTCACTGCTCAATCCTCTGCCATTTAGGAGTTAAATCCCTTTGTTTATGAACCCTAGTCACACCTCCGTGCATGTGACTTGCACAGCCTTCAATAAACACTTCCTGTAAAGAGAGAGCCCTATTTAGGCTTTCTTTATTGCAAGTTCTGTTTAATTAAGATTTTCTTATCCCCTGCTATGTTAATAGCTTGCTTCACCCTGCAAGAGCCTCCTGTATGTGATTAAAGTTCAATTTAGAGATTGAGATACAATTATTTAAGGTAAATTACATCTGTTTGAAAGTGAAACCAGTTTTTTTTTCATGCAGGCTCTGTCAATCATAGCCAGGGGAGGTGTGGCTAGGGCTGCATAAACAGAAACAAAGTGATTTAACTTCTAAATGACAGTGAATTAAGCAGTGGAATTGCAGGGGGATGATCTATACACTAAAACTGCTTTATTTAGCTAAGTGTTCCTTTAACAAAAACATAAAACAAATTACAAATCAAGACAGGAATGCAAAGGTAAAGTCATAACATGAACAAAATACCTTTTGGAAGTTCAGACGTTGTTTCTGTAATAACTTAAAATAAGAGATAAAATGGAGTTTTAAGTAAAAAACAAACAAACAAAAAGAAAACAACTCTTATTGAATAGCACATATGTTTCAAAATTCAGTGTGATCTGAATTGTATTTGTTATACATGGGACTATACATAGGACACGAGGTCATGCATTTAGACTGGAAGAAAAAATATTTAGTCATACAGAGACATACATGCATACATACAGAGACATACATACATACAGACAGATAGACATACAGAGACAGACAGAGACACACATACAGAGACAGACATACATAGACACACATACATACAGAGACATACATACAGAGACATGCAGACAGACATCTATACATACAGAGACATACATACATAGACATACAGAGACAGACATCCATACATACAGAGACATACATACATACATACATACATACATACATACAGAGACATACTGACAGACATTAATACAGAGACAGACATACATAGACATACAGATACATACATACATAATTTCATACTTACATCTGTTCAATCTGGTCCCTGGGGAGCTTGCTGTCGGCCTCTGTGGAGTCTCGTCCTGCAGCCCAGCCCAGCCCCATCACTGGGCGCCAGCCACGCTGTGTGGTACACGGGGAGCAGGGATATGATGTCATTCATATCCCCGCCCCCTCCAACAGCCTGCGGCAGTCGGCAGACACCAGGGTAGGAGGTGGGCGGGCCGAGGCTGGGCTCTGCGGGCGGGAATTTATGGGCTGCGCTTGGCCACGCTACAAGTAGTAACCGGCCAGCCTGACATTGCGCCCCCAGGGCTGGTGCGCCCTAAGGCGGCCGCCTGGGCCGCCTTATGGTAGCGCCGGCCCTGCGTCAATGTACCCCATTCTTGGCAGGTCCTACTCTAGTAGCCTTATGCCTGCCCTTATGAGATCAATTCACTTACTTGGGAACTACTTCCTCCTGGGACTCTCTGCAGGACAATGCTAAATAGGATCCTGGAATGAGGCACCAGTAACAGGGATGGGTGCAACAGGAGTTGGCCTGGACTCCCAAATATATAAGCGAAACCAATGGAATTTAATGAAATGGGGTACATTGAGGTTGTGGCAGGCTTATGCAATATATGATCAAATAATGTAACTAAACCCCATTATTTTTTTACTAGGTGAGGTGTTTTTAAATAAAAATTTACAATCTGTGAGAATTTTAAAATCATTGTTTAGTGAATAAGCGAGTGCTCTGGATTATGTATTTTGTATGTTGTATAGATTGGCCCCAGCAGCACCCTATAATGTATGCATGTTCAGGCGAGTGCAGCCCTCATTTTCATTTATAATTCTGACTCTACTATATAACCATGTAAGCGAGTATACATGTATCGAGCTCAGTATGTATGGCACCTTGGCATCTGATTGCACTCCACATGGATTTCTACTGCATATTTTACACCAGGTTTCTTCATAGGAAAAATATTCCACCACTGGCAAATTGGTTGTCAACATATCACAATTCATGTTTAGTAAAGAAAAACTTTATTTCTCATAAAAAATTTTTCCTAGAAACTTACCTGTTCCTGGGAAGTTGACATTGTAGCCTGTGTACAAGTGTTTGTTACGCTTGAAATCATCAAGTGTCCTCACAATGTATGACCCAGACGAGGCTCCATGACTCTTTGATACAACTCCATTTCTTGTGGATTCCTGATAGCTATTCTCTCCGGGCTTCTTCACCACAACAAATTGTCCTCCTTCTTCATTGTTGGCTACTCCAGCATGAATACCAGCTCGGCAAATGGCTGAATCCTAAAAACCAAAGTTATTACTGATCAAGTTTATAATTTTTGTGTATTTAAAAAATAAATAAAACCGAAAACAACAAACAACAAGAAAAACAAAATTGTCATAGTTTAAGTTTCATGTTACCTCCTGGAATATATCAGTTCCATATACGTCTCCTTCTGCATTTTGACATTCTTTGGGACAATTAACTCTGAGAAGAAAGAAAAAAAATGATTTCTTCAATATTTTATGTTGTAAGAAAAGGTTGGATTGTATTAATTTAAAGAGGAACTGCCACATTAAAAATTAGTACATATTTAGCAAACATGTAAGGGGCAGATACAATAAATTGTGGTCCAATTCTTTATAAGAAATTGTGGTACGATGAGAAATACATTACATTGGAAATGTATGTTAAAGTAGCCATACTGAAAAAACCAAAGCAAAAGCTTTGCTGTTTTTTGACTAATGTAATTATTATTATTTTCACTGGCGACTGTTGGTTCTGCTTGTGCCTTCATGAAGAATGCCATCATGCCTGCCATAGTAGCCATCTACACTATCACATGTCTTGGAACATCTTGTGGGACAGAAATTAGGCTTAGTCTAGTTTTAGTGAACTAAATCTCCAGTAGATTTTAGTGGACTAAATCTCCAGTAGATTTTAGTTGAAACAACTAAAATCTAATGGGTTTAGTTAAAGCCTCTATCTGTCTGTTGCCCCTCCACTGCTCCTCTGTGCAGTGTTAATTTTGGCAGCAAATTTCAATTTAGTTTTAATCATAGTATTTTGACTAAAAATCTTTTTTCATTTTTGTCATATCTGGTCAACTAAAATTTGACTAAAATTGTTAGTCGGCAAAATGAACAATGCTTTCAAATGGAAATCTGTTGGAATTAAAGCAGCAGAATTCAGAAAAGCACCAGGATTCCACGAATTCTGATATTGTTGTTGTTTGCTATAGCCAAAGCATCTACAAAACATGATTTTAATGCCAAACAAGGGAAGGCTCCTCAATTTTGCTTCCGAAATCTAGGCTGAGAGGATTCTTTGGAAAAACATAGACCAAAGACGCAATATCTTAAGCTGTTCTGGTCAAGATCCACTAAATAGAAAGGGCCCTATAGATAAGTGTTTAGCAGGGTAATCCCTAGTCAGTTTCTTGATTTTTCAATCCATAACAAGTGCCGTCAGAGTCAGATGACAGCTATTTCTAAACATATTGGTGGAACAGCAGCTTTAAATAGGTTAATAGTAGTCGTCTAGACATGGAGCTTTCAATAACTGCACCCTGCCACTTGCTCAGTCTACCACCCATAATATCTGTATTAACCTCCCTAGGGTGATTTCTGATTTTCCTGTATAGCATGGTACTCTATATATCTAAAAATTAAAGGATACAACCTATTTGAACCATTCAACATGATTTACTGAAATTTTCTGTTCCAGGCTTTGCATTTTCTTGGCTCACTCTTGGTTCTCATCCTCTATTTCCATGTTTTGGATATCAAATCATTTTTATCTATCCCTCTCAAAAATGTTATGGGAGTACCCTTTACCCCTCTTTGTATTATCTCACAGACATCACTAAATCTTTTCTCTCAAAAGCTGGCACTATAAGTTGCTTTAGAGTTACTGTTTCTTTATTATTGGCTCTATATATATATATACATACAATTTTACTTTTTATGTAACAGTTCTTACATAGCAATTGGTGATGTTATGAGTTTTGCTGACCAAAAACACTGGGTAATAGCTGTAAAATATAAGCAAAATAAAAACATTAATTCCAAATAAAGCAGCAGATTTTATTATATTTGGTAATATTATTAAAATATGGCTCAGGACTAAGCATAACACAAAACACATCAGGGTTATTTCTGGATCTCTCACACATTTATCTCAGAACCACTGTAATCTTGTACATTTGTAGCAAAGCATTACTTGTGGATGACCAATTAATACCTTTCTACCTTTCTACAAAAGCATGTAAATCAGGTAAAGCAACATTAATTTCTACAAGAACATGACCTCCTTGTTAATCAATTAAAGGAACACAGTAGTGGTTATAGTTCTAAGAGTTAACTGTGGACCCTCCAATGGAAGCAGCAGAACCATTTTAGAAAGGGTTGACTTCCTACTTGGGGTCCACTAGGTGCTGCCCCCTGTCTCCTCCCAGCAGAAACTTCCATTAAGAAGTAGTAGTGGATTGGATGAAGACCATCTGTCATGATGATCTTAGAAGATGTGGACCAGCTGCCAGCATAGTTCATTAAGGTCCTGGATAGGAGGAGAGTTTAGAGGCTTTTTTTTTGCTTTTGTTTTAATAAGCATGAACCCTGAATCTAAGCAACCAAAAAAACGCATTAAGGTTAAAGTAAACATATTCGATAATACTGATTTCTGGGAACAACTAGTTCCACGGGTTTGAAACTTTGCATTCTAGAGTCACTGCATTGCTGAATGTTTCTGTGATATGTCTACCAAATGCATACTACAAGCCTATAGTCAGTACATTATAGACAGCACTCTATAGTCTATGTTATAAAGGAATGCCTAAAGTAAATATTTGTCAGATAATGCGAACAACATACTGCAGCCACATATTAATATATGTATTTTCAGTGTACTTCAAGTTGACATTAAACATCAATAATATACTTACATGAAGATGGAATTGCATTCTTGTCGATGTCTTCTGCTGTAACAATAACAAATTTAAATATTTATTTTATCACGAAGAACTATATCTAGCATATCACACATTTGTCTCTTGACTTCTGAAGTAGACAAGTCAAATCTATATATGTGGAAAGGAAAGTGCTACTCCTGTAGGCAATAACATTTTGAAGTCTATTCACTAAGCTGTGAGGTGTACGGAATTTGAAAAATTCCATACAAAATAATGTTGAAAATTCCTATGACCCTGAACAAAAGAACCCAACCAGAGAAGTTAGACAAGTTGGCCAGAGAAAAGAGGACATATTACTGGACTTTACAGTGGATAGACTTAATGGAATAACTATAACAGGATAAAGACAAGGTAGGTCAGGATACTAGAGTCATGCAATATCAATAAAACAAACAAGGGTTAGAGATGAGATAACATAGATGGTGGAAGAACCCTTAGGGAGCATCTTATCTCAAAACTGCAACACAAGAATAGTGACAGGTCCAACAGCCACGTGAGGTGGATATAGCTCTGCAAAGTAAACATTGCAGTTTCTCAAATGTTGAAATGTTGCAGGGTAAAAGGACAGCAGCACTGCACACGGACCACTTAATTGAGATCAAGTGGTCTGGGTGACTTTACTGTCCCTTTAAGTTGTGTTTTTGTCCTGAGAGTTCATTTAAGTATTTAACATTGTGTTAATGGAAAAATAAACAAATGTATAGACTGCAGGGCCGGCCTTGGGGGTGTGCGAGCTGTGCGGCCGCACAGGGCGCCATGGAGCAGGGGGCGCCGTGCGGCCGCAAAGCCGGCCGGGATAAAAAAAATAAAAAAATCTTTTAAATTTGCGGCGGGGGCAGAGCATACCGTGCGGCGGGGGCGGAGCTAAAAGCGCCGGAAAACTGCTGCAGGGGAAGCAGGAAGGAGTCCCTGCTTCCGCACCAAACAGTCACCAGGAGCTGCACTGCCTCCACAATGAACTCCACAGGTAACTGTGTGATTGTCAGGTGAGTGTGACTCTCTGCCTGTGTGTATTACTGTCTGTGTGTGTGTGTATGACTGTCTGCCTCTGTGTGTCTGTGTGTATGACTGTCTGCCTGTGTGTATTACTGTCTGTGTGTGTGTGTGTGTGTATGACTGTCTGCCTCTGTGTGTCTGTGTGTATGACTGTCTGCCTGTGTGTATTACTGTCTGTGTGTGTGTGAGTATGACTGTCTGCCTCTGTGTGTCTGTGTGTATGACTGTCTGCCTGTGTGGGTCTGTGTGTGTGTGTGTGTGTGTATGACTGTCTGTGTCTGTGTGTGTCTGTGTGTATGACTGTGTGTCTGTGTCTATGACTGACTGTCTGTGTGTGTCTGTCTGTGTGTGTGTGTGACTGTCTGCCTTTGTGTGTCTGTGTGTGTGTGTATGACTGTCTGCCTGTGTGTGTGGATGTCTTCCTGTGTGTGTGTATGGCCCTGATAGACTGCATTATGTTCTTATCTGCAATTTTCTTTCTCACTGGGACATTGTGTGGCACATACACCACAGAACCAGTTACAGCTTAACTTACTTCCATGACGTTATTCATTTGTCTTTTCTGCATTTTGGATACTATACATTTCTGGAGAGCATTGATGCTTCTCCTGGGTTAGCTGTAGTTTATAACACTGTCAACCCACAGTGCTGGTCTATTGAAGTATCTTGTAGGGTTGAGCCCACTGAAATATTATCTTTTCTTATAAATGTAAAGTCATACAGTACCCTTATAAGAATATGTCATCTATACTATATAAGTAGTTTCCATGAATTTTCTATTTAAGGTAGAAAGTTAAACAACTAACTTACAGGTAAGTGAAAATGTAACCTTATCCATGCAATAATTGCAAATATTGAATTTTAGCTCCATAAGGCTTGGTATAAAATAGAAATTTGCAAGATTACACAACTACCTGTTAAAATAAGTTCACAATAGCTAAGGTGGGACATATCTCAGATAAGTTAGTTGTCAACAAACGACAACATATGTTGGGTAAACACTTTTTTTTCCTCATAAAAAATAACAAATAAACATGCCTGCTCCTTGGTTGACATTGTAGTCTCATAGGAAAAATATTCCACCACTAGCAAACTGGTTGTCAACATATCACAATTCATGTTTAGTAAAGAAAAACTTTATTTCTCATTAAAAAAAAAAAAATATTGCTAGAACCATACCTGTTCCTGGGAAGTTGACATTGTAGCCTGTGTACAAGTGTTTGTTACGCTTGAAATCATCAAGTGTCCTCACAATGTATGACCCAGACGAGGCTCCGTGACTCTTTGATACAACTCCATTTCTTGTGGATTGCTGATAGCTATTCTCTCCGGGCTTCTTCACCACAACAAATTGTCCTCCTTCTTCATTGTTGGCTACTCCAGCATGAATACCAGCTCGGCAAATGGCTGAATCCTAAAAACCAAAGTTATTACTGATCAAGTTTATAATTTTTGTGTATTTTCATAAAAAAAAGCAACAAACAAAAATAACTAAATTGTCATAGCTTAAGTTTCATGTTACCTCATTATATATATCAGTTCCATAAACGTCTCCTTCTGCATTTTGACATTCTTTGGGACAATTAACTCTGAGTAAAAAGAAAAAAATGATTTCTTCAAAATGTTACGTTGTAAGAAAAGGTTGGATTGTATTAATTTAAAGAGGAACTGCCACATAAAAAAATAGTACATATTTTGCAAACATGTAAGGGGCAGATACAATAACTTGTGGTTCAATTCTTTATAAGAAAATTGCCTTTCACATCCCATAGGCCCACTCTTCTTTCAACTGGAGATCTATTGAAATTGAAACCCCAGAATTCAGAAAGACTTCAGTTTACAAGCACTGGGATTCCATGATTTCTGATATTGCTTGTTGTTTGCTATAGCCAAAGCATCTGCAAAACATGATTTGAAGGGGAGGCTCCCCAACTTAGCTTTCCCAATCTAGCCTGAGAGGATTCTTTGTAGACCCATAGACCAAAGACGCACCATCTAGGCTGTTCTGGTCAAGCCCCACTGAATAGAAAGGGCCCTATAGATAAGTGTTTAGCAGGGTAATCTCTAGTCAGTTTCTTAATTTTTCCATCCATTACAAGTGCGGGAGTCGGATGACAGCTATTTGTAAGCATATTGGTGGTACAGCAGCTATAAATAGGTTAATAGTAGTCGTCTAGACATGGAGCTTTCAATAACTTCACCCTGCCACTTGCTCAGTCCACCACCCATACTATCTTTATTTACCTCCCTAGTGTGATTTCTGCTTTTCTTGTATTGCATGGTACTATATATATCTAAGATGAAAGGATACAACCTATCTGAACCAACATAGTTTACTGAAATTTTCTATTCCAGGTTTTGCATTTTCTTGACATCTGTACGATGGCTCACTCTTTGTTCTCATCCTCTATTTCCATGTTTTAGATACCATATTATTTTTATCTATCCCTCTCAAAATATTTATGAGAGTACCCTGTAACAAACTCCCTTCCCTGGTGTTCGGTTGTCCGTACTCGCTCATTCGTCTCCTGAATTGATGTGTGTGGTCCCTCATTGTTATACCCTTCAAACGCCGACCTACCCTTGCTGTTAACCACAAATATGGGATTAACTTGAGTTTTTCCCTGTGTGGCTGCAATTTGTATAACCAAAAGCATGTGATCCTGTGTGGCTATTTTGTCTCCCGAACGCAGGCAGCGTTACCTGGTTATCGAATGCCTGGAACTATTATCAGACTCGCGTCTCCACAAACCCAGGCAAAGATGGTACCGCTGCCCATCCCACTTCCCGACCAGCTAGACAAACGGCATTCAGGACATAGGATTTTACAAACAGGGGGAGCATTCTCCCCCTAGCAGTCAGGGGGAGCATTTGTCGGTGTTTGTATGAGAACCCCCGAAAGATGACCGGTCGTTGCCTTGTTTTCTGTGAAACAATTTTGTGGCATCATCTCGTGGCTGACCAGTCAAAACTTTATTTGAATGCCGTTCCCGAACCCCTGAAGGGATCTGAGCACTATTTCGACAAAGTGGGCGCTCAGACCCAAGCTATTCGGTGGTATGACTTTTGTGGGGTTCCTATGTTATTAAAATGTATTTTTATGATGTTTTATAACATTGTATATGTTTCCTGTATCTGAGAGATAATTGAGCTATAGTTTTCTCACACAATTATCTCTCAGAAACAGAAACTCCTGGGAGGAAAACCCTTGAAATCTTGATGTGGAGACCCCATGCTAGGGGTCAGTGCATAAAAGCTGTGTGTCAACAGAATAAAATCAGTTGTACTCCCAGAACTGTGTATCGTCCAGTTGCTGGGGAGGAGGTGGACTATTCACTTGGCTATTTCTTGTTCCTGAGTTCCTGAATTCTTGATCATAGCAGAGGGAGTGTCCTGGTCAGGACTAAGGCTCTGCTACATACCATTTACCCCTATTTGTATTATCTCAGAGACATAGCTACAGATATCTCAAAAGCAGTCCCTTTACTTTGCTTTAGAGTTACTGTTTATTTATGCTCATTTATCTGGTGCAATATAAAAAATAATAAAAATATGTAAAGTAATATGAACACCTTCTACATACAACTTGACTTTTTGGGTAAAAGTTCTTACATAGCAATTGGTGATTTTATGAGTTTCGCTGACCAAAAACACTGGGTAACAGCTGTAAAACATAAATAAAATAAAAACATTAATTCCAAATGAAGCATCAGATTGTATTACATTTAATAATATAATTAATACATGGTTTAGTACTAAGCATAACACAAACATGTCAGGATATTTGCTGGATCTCTCTTGTACATTTGTAGCAAAGCATTTGCATTTACTTATGTGGATGACCAATTAATACCATTTTAAGAAAGAATGCCCTCATTGTTAATCAGGTAAAGGAACATTCCTGTCTATGAAAGCATAACCTCCTTGTTAATCAGGTTAAGGAACACTGTAGTGGTTATGGTTCTAGGAGTGCACTGCGAACCCTCCAATGGAACTAGGCAAACCATTTTATAAAGGTTTGACTTCCTACTTGGGGTTCACGAGGTGCTGCTCCCTGCATCCTCTCAGCAGGAAGAGAGAGACGGACATTTATATGTTAAGAAGTAGTGGATTGGATCATCTGTCAGATCTTAGAACAGGTGGACCAGCTGCCACCATACTCCTTCATGGCCATGGATTGCGGAAGAGTTTAGAGGCTTTTTTTTGCTTTTGTTTTAATAAGCACGAACCCAGACTTTAAAAAACCAAAATGAACACATTAAAAAACACTATAGGGTCAGGAACACAAACATATTTTCCTGAGCCTATAGTCCTATAGTGTTAAAATCACCATTTAGGTGGCTTACCTTCCTTGCCCCTTAGAAAGTGTTAAAACTTGCCTTATTTCCAGCTCTCCATTGGTCTGCACCACCCCCAATCTGCCTCTTTGGATGACATCATCAGAATTGATGATCTTAGCTAATCCAATGCTTTCCCACAGGGAAAGCATTGGATTGACTGAGATCATTGAGTGGGCGGGGCAGGAGTGGGCCTAAACATTGCCCTGGCCAATCAGCATCTCCTCATAGAGATCAATGCATCTCCATGAAGAAAGTTCAGTGTCTCCATGCAGAGCGTGGAGACCCATAACGTCAGTGCTGCCCACTGTGCAGCACTACCCCAGGAAGCACCTCCAGTGGCCACTCCTCAGATCGTCCATAGGCTGTAATGTAAACACTGCCTTTTCTCTGTTTACAATAAAAAGCTTGCTTGGACCTACTATACTCACCAGAACAACTACATTAAGCTGTAGTTGTTCTGTTGACTGTAGTGTGCCTTTAAGGTTAAGTTAAACATATTTAATAATACTGATTTCTGGGAACAACTAGCTCCACAAGTTTTCATTCTAGAGTGACAGCGTTGCTGAATTCTTCAGGTATACATATACTACATGCATACTACAAGCCTATAGTCAGTACATTACAGACAGCACTCTGCAACCTATGTTATACAGCAATCCCTGAAGTTAATATTTTTCAGGTAATTTGATCAACCTACTGAAGCCACGTATTAACCCCTTCCCGACCGGTGACGGAAATTTTCCGTCAACCTTGTCCTTCAGTTAAGGACCGCGCGGTTAACGGTGCTCCGGTCTGCCCCTGTATTAGAGGCAGACTGGGAGCACCCGATCGGGCTGCCCCAACTCATGTGCCCGCTCTGACAGCATGTCAGAGCGAGCACATGTGCTCAATGTACTTACCTTCTGCCTCCCTGCACTTCCGGGTTCTTTGTGAAGTGCAGGGAGACGGATCTTCACTGATCCTGCCCCTTGGTGGAAAAAAAAATATTAAAGTTAAATCCCCCCCCCCCCTTTCCCCTGTTTTAATAAAATTTACCCCTTCCCTGCCAATTGATCGCTGACTACAGTGATCAATTGGCAGGGTATACATTTTAATGTTATCTGATTTTTTTTTTTTAACCCCTGAGGGTTAATTATTATTTTTTTTAACCCTCAAGGGTTAAAGTTATTGTATTAATTAATTAATTTAAATATTTAAAAATTATATATTTAGCTAGCTGGGATGGGTGGAAGTTAGTGGGGAATTGGGGAATTTGGTGTTAGGCTAACTAGGGGTTAACGTAATTTTTTTTTTTAAATAAGCTTTAAAAAGGTACCCAAAAAATTTTTTTTAACTGTTTTAGTAACGTTTAAGTAAAAAAAAATACTGAAAATCCCAGACACATTATATATTCTGTAAATCAGAACAACTAAATGAATTTATTTTTAATTACTTTCTTTAACCTGCACTAATTAGGCACACATTATTATTGCAAAAACTGTACAAAAAACACAAAATTTTTCATTTTTTTTGCATTTTTCTGTATTTTTTTATAATAAATAAGCATTTATATATATATATATATATATATATGTTACATCAAATTAAAGCCCTTTCTGTCCTCTAAAAAACAGTATATAATATGCGTCGGTGCAATAAACGAGAGAGATGCAAATTGAAGTTGAACGCATACAGCAAGAAAATGCAAAAATTGCTTGTGTCATTAAGCATAAGACAAGCTTCTGAAGCTGTGTCCTTAAGGGGTTAATATAATTATTTTCAGTGTACTTCAAGTTGACATAAAACAATAATATACTTACTTGAAGATGGAATTTCATTATTGTCGTTAGCTGCCTCTGTAACAATATGAAATTAAAGTATTTATTTATTATAAAGAACCATATCTAACATATCACACATTTGTCTCTTGACTATTGTAGTAGACCGGTCAAATATATATATATATATATATATAGATATATATATATATATATATATATATATGTGTGTGTGTGTGTGTAAAGGAAAGTACTACTTCAGTAGGCAAAAACATTTTAAAGTCTATTCACCATGCAGTGAGGTGTAGTGAATTTGCAAAGTTCTGCACAAAATAATGTTGAAGATTCCTATTACCCTCACACACACAGTGAAGACAAAGAACCCAACCAGAGAAGTTAGATAAGTTTGGCCAGAGAAAAGAGGACATATTACCGGACCTCAGAGTGGATAAGCTTAATGGAATAACTAAACAGGGTGAAGACTAGGTAGGTCAGAATACTAGAGTTACTCAATATCAATAAAACAAGAAACGGAAAGGAAATAATTTAAAATGATAGCAAACAGGACAAGACAAAAAGTAACAAAATGAACGCATTAATCTTGACACCAGAACCACAAAAAGGGCAGAGAGTCCAGAGTGCACCAAAATAAACTGTTGGACATACATTGAGATGGCTAAGATGGAGAAAGACCCCTTAAGAAGCATCTAATCTCAAGTCAAACCTACAACACAAGAATCATGACAATTCCGACAGCCACTAGAGGTGGATTTAACCCAGGAATATAAACATTACAGTTTCTCAAAAGTAGTAATGTTTTACATTGCAGGGTTAAAAGGACAGGGGCACTGCACCCAGACCACCTTATTGAGATCAAGTGGTCTGGGAGAATTTAGTGTCTCTTTAAGTTGAGTTGCTGCCCAGTGTTGATTTAGATATTTAGCATTGTGTAATGAAAAGCAAATGGATAGACTGCGCTATGTTCTTATCTGCAATTTTCTTTCTCACTGGGACATTGTGTCGGACATACACCACAAAACCAGTTAGAGCTTAACTTAATTCCATGACGTTATTCATGTGTCTGAGTTTATTGCATTCTGCATTTTGGATACTATACATTTATGGAGAGCATTGATGCTTCTCCTGGGTTACCTGTAGTTTATAAGACTGTCAACCCACAGTGCTGGTCTATTGAAGTCTCTTGGAGGGTTGAGCTCACATAAATATTATCTATTCTTATAAATGTACAGCCAGACAGAACCCTTATAAGAATATCATCTATACTAAACAATTATTTCAATTAATACATGTTGGAAATTAAATTGCTTTTCTTTCTTAATGCCTCATATCACGTTTCCATGCATTCTATTGAGATAATGAGATAATACATTAAGATAAAAAGTTAAACAACTAAATAACAGGTAAGTAAACATGTAACATCATTTCTGCAATCAATGCAAATATTGACTTTTAATTCTATAAGGCTTGATGTGATTAAGACATTTGTAGGATTACAGAACTACCTGTAAAAAATATTTCACAATAGCAAAGGTGGGAAATGTCTCAGATAAGTCGGTGTTAACATACAACAACATATGTTTAGTAAACACTTTATTTCTCAGAAAACATAAGAAATAAACATGCCTGCTCCTTGGACGTTGACATTGTAGCCTGTGTACATGTGTCTGTTACGTTGGAAATCATCCAGTGAGCTCACGATGTATGATTCAGACCAGGCTCCGAAGCTCTTTGATTCAACTCCATTTCTTGTGGATTCCTGGTAGCTATTCTCTCCCGGCTTCTTTATTACAACTAATGGTCCTCCTTCTTCATCGTTGGTTATTCCAGCATGAATACCAGCTCGACAAATGGCCGAATCCTAAAAAGAAACATTATTATTAATGGGTATGTATTTTCATAATGTTTTACTCTAAAATAAGCAAATAAAAAACATCAAAAAAAACATGTGAGTTGAAATGTAATCTTACTCCTTGATAGGGAGAAAATCCATATACTTCTCCTTTTGCTTTTTGGCATCCCTTAGGACAGTTAACTCTAAATGAAAAAAATAAATAAGAAAAAGGATCAGTTGATTCTATTTGTGTAATTGAGATCCCTAGAATTGTACTAAAAGAGAAATAATCACAGGTATCTTGATTATCAAGATCTTGATAAAAGTCCAGTGCAGGACTGAAACATCATCTCTATTTGCATTTGCAGAGAGCCTGCTTCAATAACAGCAGCAACATATTTATGAAGAAGTCCTTTGAGTGCTCTCTTTATTTTTTGCTTTGCATTTTTTGGCTGGAGTTTAGCACCTAGACAAGGAATTGTATTCCAGAGCCATCGAGTTCCATATATGTATGTATGTGTATATGTGTATATGTATGTATACTATATATAAGTGACATGCAAATATATTTTCCAAAACTTTCACCATACAACAACAACAATAATTTGCTGAACACGTGTTAACATTAAATAGCAAACAACAAAAACACTAAAATAAATGCATATGATGTGGATGTGTGGTTAACTGTACTTACATAGTAATTGGTGATGTTAATAGTTTTGCTGACCAAGAACAATCTACAGAAACTGTGAAAAACAAATAAAGCAAAACTATTAATTCCATGCCCGAATTTCAAGTTTGAATCAAACATGTTAAAATAGTAAGTGATATTATAATGAAGGGTTATTCACTAAACTCTGTGAATTAAATACAAAAATTCTAAAATTCAGGTTAAGTAGCAAAGTTATTTTAGAGAGAACACACATTTCCTCTGATGCTCGCCTTCAAGATTTCTCGAGGGCTGCACCGTACCTGTGAAACTCGCTTCCCTCCTCCGTTAGATGCTCACCCAGTCTCCACTCCTTAAAAAAATTGTTAAAAACCCACTTCTTCATAAAAGCGTATCAATTAAACTGTTAATAGCTCCTGACTGATTCCTCTTCTGCATCTGTCCTTAGTCTAATACTATCCTTACCTTTTGTGTCATTTTACCCCACTCCCTCTAGCATGTAAGCTCATTGAGCAGGGCCCTCAACCCCTCTGTTCCTGTGTGTCCAACTTGTCTGGTTACAACTACATGTTTGTTCGTCCACCCATTGTAAAGCGCTGCGGAATTTGATGGCGCTATATAAATGGCGCTACGTATGCATTTTTGTGACCTCTGCCAAGTCATGGCGTATTCCAACATCAGAAATGTCAAAATTGTATTCTATATAACTACTTACTGTATTACATATGCACAATTACATCCAAAATAGGACAGGACTGATACGCTGGTAGTGTCAGCTAATCAATGCTGTCCAAATTTGGACACCGAAATTGGACACAGTGCCCACAGTCTATTGGCACCATAAACAGTATAGTGGTCTGCAGCGCTTATGGTGATTTGAATGCTTTAAAATATGTGTAGTTTACTCAATCATTACATTTTTTCAGAGTCTGAAATATGTGCATGAAGGAAAAAATGATCACATTCGGTAGGTAACAAAATTATAAACAAATATCCCGCTTATGAGTATATTTTAAGGAACATGGTCCACTAAAAATGCCACCAGGAGGTCAACAATTATTTCAATATGTGGACTTCATGACTATATACAGGCAGTTCCTGGGGTGAGCCTTAATGTTTGACCTACAAAAAGTAGCAGTAGAGTATGGTAAGAGGGAGGGATGCTTAAACACAGAAAGCCAGAGCAGTGTCCTTTAATGTTCATTCATTACTACACAGGTAAAACTAGTGATGTAGCAAAGTGGATTATTCTTATTCTGCATTTTTTTTTTCAATGGAAAATAAAATTCAGCCATGTTGCTGGGAGGAAATGTTTAGACACATAGACAGGCAGATAAAACCGTGGAAAAATAATATATCCATTTACTAGCAATTGTATTAGTGAGAAAGTAAAGATTAATTTTGTTCAGCTTTAAATTCTTATAGAAAACATACACACAGCTCTAGTCAAACGGGTAAATAACTAACCCACAATACAATTTAAGCTTTCTATAATAAATGTAATGACATTTTTATATTAAATTCTAGCTCTGATTATAGGTTCAACATTCCCCAAAAAAATTGATATGTAATGTAGGTTTTTGTTATTGTTTTTTTTTAAAACTGTATGAAATAAAGAAAAGTAGTGTACCTCCGAAGGAAACTAGGAAAGTATGTACAAAATCTATAAGTCACAAATAGGATGCCAGTTGTACTATTCCTTGACTCGGTACCAAAAAGATAAAAATAAAATAAATAAATTTTTATTAACAATCAATAAACAATGCTGGTGCATAAGAGGTGCTCAAAGTGCTCAGGTACACAGCCAAAAAGTGCTTAAACTGTGTAGTGAGTGGACAGAATAAAGGAAAAAGTCCAATTCAAATTGGTCATCAATATATATTCATGTATAGATCCGAGAGTATTCTGTACTAATACTTGCTAAGGGATGATAGCGTGTATGTGTGCTATTTTGTTACTAGTACTACGCTATAACAATGGTGAAAATCTCAAAGATAAATAAGAAGCCCTAAAGAGTAAAGGTTAGGCACATGTGAAGGAATATCGGCTAAGTTAAGCAAAATACCAAGAAGGAGTAGGTATCGTTGTAGTGGCAAAATAAGCAACAAAGTATAGATAGCTAGCGATCACGTAAATAAGTTAACCCCTAAGTAACTGCTGGGGAACCAAACACTAACCTCACTGATAAAGGCTGCTAATACAAGGTACAGGTGCAAAATGCTACTAAGTGCCTAACCAAAGCTATAGAAGCTAAATAATACAGAGAAAGGGGATAAGGAAAAAGAGAGGGGTCCCCTCTGATGAGCCAGGTCGGGCAAAACGCGAGCGTCAGGGTTCTTGGTTAAGCTGTCCTCCTACCATGCTAGACAGCTAACTGACATGCAGCATTAATTACATCGACCGCCCTTTATTTTAAACATTTTTTTCATTTAGCTATCTTGCTTCTCTAGGGATGTGTGCAGGGATTGTAAGCTCCTGGGCTGTCTTGTCAGAATTTTGAATAAAAATCCTGTTAAAGCTAGATTTTAAATGTAATGCCAGGGTCCTCCACTGATGTATTGATATGTCTGCAGTATGTTTGCCTATTATCCCTAAATTAAACAGTGCTTCTAAATATGTTGGTGTTATCTAAATAAGAAATATTAACACTAATAATTAAGGAGTTAGACATTCCGTCTTCTGGTTCTGGTGCTAAATCCAATATCAGTTTGGGTCATTAGTTCAGCACAGATTGTAGTGAAATAATTTCTGATACAAGCATAGGGAAAACACTATCACCTCCACCTTGGTTGAAGTTGAAATTGTAGCCTATGTATTTCATGTATCCGTTAAGCTGGAAGTCAGCAAGTGAGACCAGTATAAATGACCCAGGCCAGGCTCCGTGGCTCTTGGACTGGACCCCATTTCTATTGGATTCTTGATAGCTATTTTCTCCTGGCTTCTTCACCACAATAAACTCTCCGCCCTTATCATTTTCGAACATTCCAGCGTGAATACCAGCTCGGCAAATGGCTGTAGACTGTTGGGGAAAATTGTGTTTGTTTAAAATGTATAATTTTGATATGTGCTTTGTGACAGTGAGAAATTTAGATCAGAATGTGATTCTTACATCTGTAAAGGGATTAGATCCCCACACTTCACCATCCTTATTTAGACATTCACTGGGACATCGTACCCTATATGAAAAAGAAAATACAAATGATCTGATATCTTTCACTAGTTCTTGCTGTTGAGAAACAAAAATTCATAATTATTCCTGGAGCATCTGGATATATTTTTCAGACATCCATGTCAATGAAAATATATTTTAGGAGCAGTCTCTACAACAATCATCTAATTCTTTTAACTTGTCTTGATATCTAACTTAAATAAGGATATAATTCCAACTCCAGAAATAGTGGATGAAAAAAAAAAAAATTCTGGAGCTTGGAGGTAATACCCTTATGTTAGCCACACGCGTGGGGCACCCACACGTGTGTTCTATAGAGCCTGATCATGTGAATGGTTCTGGATAAGAAAAATACAACCTGTACGTGTATGCATATTCTGTTTTTTTTTTAATCATTTCTTTAACTGTATAATTGATACTCTGTATTTTTTCTTTTGAAGAAGATCCTGTGATATATGAGTATCACGTACATTACTGATGTTTCATCATTTGTGCCCACATCTTATTTTGTTGTATTTGGTTTGTGTGTTTTGAGGGTTGTGGTGGTTAACCTCACTGGTGTCATAGAATTGCACAGTGGTTCACACACTGTCTAAGCACCATTTCACATTATTTTTGTCTTTAGTGCATTAGATCCCCAACCTTCTGCTAGAATTTCAGATAAGAGGTTCCTGAACAGGAGATATTGTTTCAGCAGGCACAGCAAGAGCCGGTACAAGACTATTTTGCACCCTAGGCAAGAACAGCTTGCACGCTTCCCACCCAAAAAAAAATGCCAACTTTGTGTGTCTCTTTCTTCTCCCAGCCACTATGTGTGTCATTCTCCCCCCCAATTTATTTGTGTGTTTTTTTCCGTTTTACAGCCCCTCTATGTATGTCTTCCCCCAGCCCCTTTGTGTGTCTCTTTCCAATCCAAACCACTTTTTGTGTCTTTTTCTCCTCCTTGCATTGTGTGTCTTTCTCCCCTCCAGCCACTTTGTGTGGCTCTTTGCCCCCAAAACTCATCTGTGTATCTCTTTGTCCCCCCCCAACCCTCTGTTCCCCAAGCCACTCTGTGTGTCTCTTTGTCCTCTCAGCCTCTCTGTGTGTCTCTTTGTCCCACTTCCCTCTGTGTGTATCTTTGTAACACCAGCCCTCTGCATGTCTTTGTTCCTCCCAGCCCTTCTGGGTGTCTCTTTGTCCCCTCAGTCCCTCTGTGTGTCTATGTTCCTCCAAGCCCCTCTATGTGTCTCTTTGTCCCCTCAGTTCATCTGTTTTTCTCTCTGACCCCCCCCCCATCTCTCTGTATGTCTATTTGTCCCCCCAGCCTCTGTGTGTGTCACTTTGTCCCCTCCAGACCCTCTGTTCATCTCTTTGTCCCCCAAGCCATTCTATGCGCCTCTTCACCCCAACCGTCTGTGTGCCTCTACCCCACCAAGCCCCCTGTGCACCGCCATAGGCGACTGCCTAATTTGCCTAGAGGTCACGCCGGCCCTGGGCAGAACACTATTTCTGGATAACTGTACTTACCTTGTAATTAGTGCAGGTAGATTCTTTGCTGACCATGCACAATGGGCATAAACTGTAAAAATAAAATAAAACTATTTATTCTCAGTGGGTAATGATGGGAAAATATTCGGTTTGCCTGAAATAAAATGCACAGTTTGCGGGAACAAAACTTTTATTTCAAAACTATAAATGCAAGGCACAATAAAAATGAACATTTCTACCCAATTGTTTAAAGGGGAACAGTCACTTCAGTGGAATTTACACCATTGAATAAAATATTAAAAATCACCTATAACTTATGCTAAACTTTTTCATGAGATACTAAGTTTTCTTTTTAATTTATATTAAAGATTTAGCAAATTGTAAACATTGCAAATGAAGATAAAAAATATATAAACTAATTGTAAAACCAATCTTTTATATGATTAACTGCTGTTTGATCTAATAGTATCGAGACAATTAACCTGGAACGGTACATTTACAAATTTGCAATTATTACTGGCATTTATTTTATCGTCCATGGAATCAAAAAGGGCTGAACTGATCTTGTCAGGAATTAAACCTATCAATCTTAGACATTGCAATTGGCACTCTTTTGCACATATGCAAACCATTTTAGTTACATCTCAATGCTATTTTTTTTTTATTTTCTAAATTTCACATTTTATGCTTCTTTAATTTTCATTGTCTTGATAAGCTTTAGTAGTTGGAGAAAGATGATTCTGCCTTCATAACGTTTTTATAACTTTAAAATATAGTGTTCACTTAACAAGCATCATATTTCCTTGTAAAAACGTTCATGCAATATTTAAGTAAAGTTACAAAATAATTAGTTCCCATTTAAATAAATATAAACTGTTTCCTATGGTTTATGCCTGATTTTTATATAAGGCTACAACAACCTACTATTGAACATTTTTTAAGCTACCGTCAAATATGATATTTAATTCAAATTCACCTGTAGGTGGGTTTGACATTGCTTCTTCCGCCGTATCTAAACCAATATGAAAAAAAAAGAAAGTGTGTAGTTGAATGATCATAAACACATGTCAGACATTCATGTAATATCTGCGATCTTGTTATTTAGTTAAAGGGACACTATAGTCACCCAGACCACTTCAGCTCAATGAAGTGGTCTGGGTGCCAGGTCCCTCAGGTTTTAACCCTTCAGATGTAAACATAGCAGTTTCAGAGAAACTGCTATGTTTAGTTTTGGGGTTAATCCAGCCTCTAGTGGCTGTCTTCTGGACAGCCACTAGAGGCGCATCTGCGACGCTGGAGGCACATTTCGCCTCCATCGCGCAGAGCGTCCATAGGAAAGCATTGAGAAATGCTTTCCTATTGACACTTTGAATGCGTGCGCGGCACTTGCCGCGCATGCGCATTCAACTCCACTGAAGTCGGACGGTGGAGCTGACGTCGGCGGGGGAGCCCTGCGCTGGAATAAGGTAAGCTGCTGAAGGGGTTTTAAACCCTTCAGCGCCACCGGAGGGGGACCCTGAGGGTGGGGGCTCAGTTGTTTCACTCAGTTGTTGCTCAGTAAGTGCCTCTCCAAGAATGAATTCTAAAGCCATTCTTTTGTATGAATTATTGCTACTTGATCTGATAGTATCAACATATTTAACCTGGAACGGGTTAAAAGTTTCACATTTTATGATACTTTTAATTTTATTTGTCTTGTTAAGCTGTAGTAGCTTGTGCATGTATAGTTTAAAGGGCCATTACATGGATATAGTTTAATTATAACATGGTAGTTGGAAAAAGATGATTCTGCTTTTGTAACATCTCTATAACTTTAAAAGTTAATGTTTACTTAACAAGCATCATATGTCCTTGTATACACTTTCATGCAATAAACACATTTCTCCATAAGCTGTTTGCCACATTTATGTAAAGTTACAGTAATATTAATTCCCATCAAAACAAATATAAACTGCTTTATATTGATGTGCATATAAATGCTATATCAATCATCTACTGAACATTTTTTAAGCTATTCTCAAATATATTATTTAATTCAAACTCACCTGTAGGTGGATTTGAGATTGTTTCTTGTGCCGTTTCTAAAACAATATGAAAAAAAGAAAAAAAGTGTGTAGTACTTGAATGATCATTAATTCATGTCAGATGCTTATGTACTATCTATCTTGTTCTTTATAACATATATAGAACTACAGTAGGCAATCTAACAAAGATGCAGATAAAAAGTGTCTCCTTTGTTAGGTAACAGTAATCTAGAATCTATTCACTGTATAGACAGTTCTACTGAATTTGCAAAATTCAGACAGATACAGCCATCTTAAAAAAAAAAAAAACAACAACGTTTTTGTGACCTCTCCCAAGTCATGGCGTTTTCCAACATCAGAAATGTCAAAATTGCATTCTATATGACTACTTACTGTATTACATATGCACAATTACATCCAAAATTGGACAGGACTGATTCGCTGGTAGTGTCAGCTAATCAATGCTGTCCAAATTTGGACACAGAAATTGGAGACAGTGCCCACAGTCTATTGGCACCATAAACAGTATAGTGGCCTGTAGCGCTTATGGTGATTTGAAGGCTTCTTTAAAATATGTGTAGTTTACCCTATCATGACATTTTTTCAGTCTGAAATATGTGCATAAAGGAAAAAATGATCACATTCGGTAGGTAACAAATTTATAAACAAATATCCCGCTTATGAGTATATTTTAAGGAACATGGTCAACTAAAAATGCCACCTGGAGGTCAACAATTATTTCAATATGAGAACTTCATTACTATATACAGGCCGTTCCTAGGATTAAAGCCTTAATGTTTGACCTACAAAAAGTAGCGGTAGAGTATGGTAAGAGGGAGGGATGCTTAGACACAGGGGTCAAGAGCAGTGTCCTTGAATGTTCATTCATTACTGTACAGGGTCCTCCACTGATGTATTGATTTGTCTGCAGTATGTTTGCCTATTTCCCCTAAATTAAACAGTGCTTCAAAATATGTTGGTGTTATCTAAATAAGAAATATTAACACTAATAATTAAGGAGTTAGACATTCCTTCTTCTGGTTCTGGTGCTAAATCCAATATCAGTTTGGGTCATTAGTTCAGCACAGATTGTAGTGAAATAATTTCTGATAGAAGCATAAGGAAAACACTATTACCTCCACCTTGGTTAAAGTTGAAATTGTAGCTTATGTATTTCATGTATCCGTTAAGCTGGAAGTCAGCAAGTGAGACCAGTATGAATGACCCAGGCCAGGCTCCGTGGCTCTTGGACTGGACTCCATTTCTATTGGATTCTTGATAGCTATTTTCTCCTGGCTTCTTCACCACAATAAACTCTCCGCCCTTATCATTTTCGAACATTCCTACATGAATACCAGCTCGGCAAATGGCTGTAGACTGTTAGGGAAAATTGTGTTTGTTTAAAATGTATAATTTTGATATATGCATTGTGACAGTGAGAGACTTAAACACATTTAGATCAGAATGTGATTCTTACATCTGTAAAGGGATTAGATCCCCACACTTCACCATCCTTATTTAGACATTCACTGGGACATCGTACCCTATATGAAAAAGAAAATACAAATGATCTGATATCTTTCACTAGTTCTTGCTGTTGAGAAACACAAATTCACAATTATTCCTGGAGCATCTGGATACATTTTTCAGACATCCATGTCAATGAAAATATATTTTAGGAGCAGTCTCTACAACAATCATCTAATTCTTTTAACTTGTCTTGATATCTAACTTAATTAAGGATATAACTACAACTCCAGAAATAGTGGATAAAAAAATACATTCTGGAGCTTGGAGGTATACCCTTATGTTAGTCACATGCGTGGGGCACCCACACGTGGGTTCTATAGAGCCTGATCATGTGAATGGTTCTGGATAGAAAAATACAACCTGTACGTGTATGCATATTCTGTTTTTTTTTTTATCATTTCTTTAACTGTATAATTGATACTCTGTATTTTTTCTTTTGAAGAAGATCCTGTAATAAATAAGTATCATGCACATTACTGATGTTTCATCATTTGTGCCCACATCTTATTTTGTTGTATTTGGTTTGTGTGTTTTGAGGGTTGTGGTGGTTAACCTCACCGGTGTCGTAGAATTGCACACACTGTCCAAGCACCATTTCACTATTTTTTGTCTATAGTGCATTAGATCCCCAACATTGTGCTAGATTTTCAGTGGAGATGGCTGAACAGGAGATACTGTTTCATCAGGCACAGCCAGGGTCGGTGCAAGACTATTTTGCACCCTAGGCAAGAACAGCTTGCACGCTTCCCATGCCCCAAAAATTGCCAACTTTGTGTGTTTCTTTCTTCTCACAGCCCTTATGTGTGTGACCCCCCCCTAATTTCTTTGTGGATTTTTTTCTGCTTTACAGACCCTCTATGTATGTCTTCCCCAGCCCCTTTGTGTGTCTCTTTCCCCTCCAAACTACTTTTTGTGTCTCTTTCTCCTCCAGTTGCATTGTGTGTCTTTCTCCCCTCCAACCCTTTTGTGTGGCTCCCCCCAAAAAACTCCTCTGTGTATCTCTTTGTTCCCCCAACCCTCTGTTCCCCAAGCCCCATCTGTGTGTCTCTTTGTCCCCTAGCCCCTCTGTGTGTATCTTTGTAACAGCAGCCTTCTGTATGTCTTTGTCCCTCCCAGCCCTTCTGTGTGTCTATTTGTCCCCTCAGTCCCTCTGTGTCTCTATGTTCCTCCAAGCCCCTCTATGTGTCTCTTTGTCCCCTCAGTCCCCCTGTGTGTCTCTTTGCCCCCCTTTCACAATGTGTGTCCCTTTGCCCCCCCAGCTCTCTGTATATCTCTTTGTCCTCCCAGCCTCTCTGTGTGTCACTTTGTCCCCTCCAGCCACTCTGTGCATCTCTTTGTCCCCAAGCCCTTCTGTGCGTCTCTTCACCCCACTCTGTGTGCCTCTTCCCCACCAAGCCCCCTGTGCACCTCTTCCCCACCCAGCCTCCTGTGCAACTCTTCCCCCCTCAGCCCTTTGTGTGCCTCTTCCCTCCAGCCCTCTATATTCCCCCCCCCTCAGCCCTCAGTGTACCTCCCACCCCCCACAGCCCTCTGTGTGCCTCTTCCCCCCACCAGTCCTCTGTGTGCCACATGCCACCCACCAGATCTGTGTGTGCCTCTTCTCCCCCTTGTGGTCTCTTCTCCCTGTGCCAGTTCACCTCTGCGGACCGCTGTGAAAGGTCTACTGTTTTCTCTACCTGGTCTGACTGGATGCTCTTTGGTGCTCTCACTTCCTGTCAGACCAGGTAGAGGATACAGATGATCTGCTACCTGCGATCCACGGTTTGGCCACACTACATGTAGTGCAGTCCGCTCCCCACCACCTGGTCACCAGGACAATGCGCCCCCCCGTGCCGATGCGCCCTGGGCGACTGCCTAATTTGCCTAGAGGTCATGCCGGCCCTGGGCAGAACACTATTTCTGGATAACTGTACTTACCTTGTAATTAGTGCAGGTAGATTCTTTGCTGACCATGCACAATGGGCATAGACTATAAAAATAAAATAAAACAATTTATTCTCAGAGGATAATGATGGGAAAATATTCGGTTTGGCATAAAATAAAATGCACAGTTTTGGAAGGAACAAAACTTTTATTTCAAAACTATAAATGCAAGGCACAATAAAAATAAACATTTCTACCCAATTGTTTAAAGGGGGACAGTCAATTCAGTGGAATTTACACCATTGAATAAAATATTAAAAATTACCTATAACTTATGCTAACCTTTTTCATGAGATACTAAGTTTTCTTTTTAATTTATATTAAAGATTTAGCATATTGTATAAGAAAACAGATCAGACAAGGTAAACATTGCAAATGAAGATACAAAATATATAAATTAATTGTAAAACCAATCTTTTATATGATGAACTGCTATTTGATCTAATAGTATCAAGACAATGAACCTGGAACGGTACATTTACAAATTTGCAATTATTACTGGCATTTATTTTATCGTCCCTGGAATCACAAAGGGCTGAACTGATCTTGTCAGGAATTAAACCTATCAATCTTAGACATTGCAATTGGCACTCTTTTGCACATATGCAAACCATTTTAGTTACATCTCAATGCTAATTTTTTTTTTATTTTCTAAATTTCACATTTTATGATACTTTTAATTTCATTGTCTTGTTAAGCTTTTGTAGTTGGAGAAAGATGATTCTGCCTTCATAACGTTTCTATAACTTTAAAAGATAGTGTTCACTTAACAAGCATCATATTTCCTTGTAAACACGTTCATGCAATATTTAAGTAAAGTTACAGTATAATTAGTTCCCATTTAAATAAATATAAACTGTTTCCTATGGTTTATGCCTGATTTTTATATAATGCTACAAAAACCTACTATTGAACAATTTTTAAGCTACCGTCAAATATATTTAATTCAAATTCACCTGTAGGTGGGTTTGACATTGCTTCTTCCGCCGTTTCTAAACCAATATGAAAAAGAAAGAATGTGTGTAGTTCAATGATCATAAACACATGTCAGACATTCATGTAATATCTGTAATCTTGTTCTTTAGTTAAAGGGACACTATAGTCACCCAGTCCACTTCAGCTCAATGAAGTGGTCTGGGTGCCAGGTCCCTCAGGTTTTAACCCTTCAGAGAAACTGCTATGTTTACTTTTGGGGTTATTCCAGTCTCTAGTGGCTGTCTTCCGGACAGCCACTAGAGGCGCATCTGTAACGCTGGAGGCACATTTCGCCTCCATCGCATAGAGCGTCCATAGGAAAGCATGCGCATTCAACTCCACTGACGTCGGACGGGGGAGCGGACGTCGGCGGGGCACCCTCCGGGCACTATAGTGTCAGGATAACCGATTACTGGTCGCTCAACCTATTGTTGGCATCATATATAATAATTTCACAAATAGAGAACTGGTGCATTTCAGTTTAGTGTGAAACTCAGAAATACATCTGTTGGCAAAATAAATCTGCTCCTGTGAAATTATTATTATTATTATTATTTTATTTAAAAATGAATCAGAATTCTTCTTAAACTAAGATGGTTGTGTTCTACTGTAAATTTTTTTTTTTTAGTATTCAATCCCCACTGCCCCCCAAAAATAATTGTGATCTGTATCATGTCTTTATGACTACTTTCAAATAAATAATTCAAGATTTTTCTACTAAAATCAGGATAATTGTTATTGATTCATCACTTCTCCAATACTTAAAAGGTCAAATGTACTTTATTTCTATCGCATATGGCCTAAATGACTTACTCTATGTTGATCATATTCCTATACATGACTCATTCCCATGATGTGTTAGTCTTTGACCTTGATACTCCCCTAGTGTTTGTCCTTGATAGTCCCTCACTCCCTCAGTGCCCGATTTAAGTCCCGCAACATCCTTATGCAGGCATTCCTTTCTCACCCATTGTCTAATCCAATGCTTCTCGTAGAAGATCATTGTGGATGAGATGTGTCCCCACTGATTTCCCAATGCATTCCTACGAATTGCATTTAATGATATTCAACCTTTTGGACGTCGGACATCACACAACCGAGTTTCACTCAGTTGTTTCTCAGTAAGTGCGTCTCCAAGAATGAATTCTAAATCCAATCTTTTGTATGAATTATTGCTACTTGATCTGATAGTATCAACATATTTAACCTAGAACGGGTCAAAAGTTTCACATTTTATAATACTTTTCATTTTATTTGTCTTGTTAAGCTGTAGTAGCTTGTGCATGTGTAATTTAAAGTACCATAACATGGATATGGTTTTCTTATAGAATGATAGCTGGAAAAAGATGATTCTGCTTTTGTAATGTCTCTATAACTTTAAAAGGTAATGTTCACTTAACAAGCATCATATGTCTTTGTATACACTTTCATGCAATAAACGCATTTCTACATTTATGTAAAGTTACAGTACAATTAATTCCCATTAAAACAAATATAAACTGATTTATATTCTTTATGCTTGATGTTTATATAAATGCTATATCAACCACCTACTGAACATTTTTTTCAGCTATTTTTTTTAAATATGATATTTAATTCAAACTCACCTGTAGGTGGATTTGAGATTGTTTCTTGAGCTGCATCTGCAACGAGTGTAGTTGAATGATCATTAATTCATGTCAGATGCTTATGTACTATCTATGATCTTGTTCTTTAGTTAAATATGAATTTGTGCTTAGATTTCTGGTCACTCCTATTATTGGCTTCATATATAATCTATTTCACAAATAGAGAACTAGTGCATTGCAGTTCAGTGTGAAACTCAGAAATACACATATTGGCAAAAAAATCTGCTCCTGTACAGTTTAAATGATTATTATTATTTATTGGAGATTTTATCATAATGCTACTTAAGGTAATATAGTTATGGTATGCTACACATATTATTTTTTAGTATTCAATCCCCACACCCCAAAAAAATATAATTTTGATTCTGTATCAAACATACATTTTCACATAAATAATTCTAGATTTTGAAACTAAAATCAGGATAATTGTTATTGATTCCCCACTTGTCCAATGCATACAGTTTAAAATTTACTTTATATCTATCACATTTGGGCTCAATGCCTTACTCCATGTTGATCATTGACTTCCTATACATGACTAAATTTCCATGATGTGTTAGTTAGTCTTTGTCCTCAATAGTTCCTCAGTTATGCTGCCTGATCATAGTCCCACGACATCATTATGGAAGCATTGCTTTCTCACGTATTGTCCAATCCAATGCTTCTCATAGAGGATCATTGTGGACGAGATGTGTCCCCAATGATTTCCCAATTATTTCCTATGAGTTGCATTTAATTATATTCAACGTCCTTTTGTACATCGAACATCACACAACCGAGTTCCACTCACTTGTTGTTCAGGAAGTGACTCTCAAACTAGAAGACAGTCACTAGATGTGTGTTTAAACCTGCAATGGAATAAATTCAGTTTCTACAAAACTGATTGAGATGAGGTAGTTTGTGTGTATTTAGTAGTCCTTTAAGATAAATGTAAGCATACATTCAAAAAACAATCTTTTATATGATTTACTGCTACTTCATCTGATAGTTCCAACACATTTAATCTGGGACGGTAAATTTAGAATTTGCAGATTTTAATGACATTTATTTTATCGCCTTTTAAATAACAACGGGCTGAATTGACCTTGTCAGGAATAAAATGCATCCAAGATACTGCAGCTGGACCTTTAGTGCACGTGTGAACCATTTTAGTTACATTTCAATGCTTATTTTATTTTTTTTCCAAAGTTTCACATTTTATGGTACTTTTAATTTATTATCTTGTTATACCATAGTAGCATGCTTGCGCCTGTGTATTTTAAAATGCCATAACAATGAAGTGGTTTTCTAATAGAATGATAGTTGGAGAAAGATGATTCTGCCTTCATGACGTCTATAACTTTTAAAGATAATGTTAACTTCACAAGCATCATATGGCATTGTATGAACTTTCATGTAATAAACACATTTCTCCGTAAGCTGTATGCCACATTTATGGACAGTTACAGTATTTTCTATTATTTCCATTAAAATAAATATAAACTGCTTTCTAACTTTATGCTTGAAGTTTATAGAATGATTTAACAAGCTACTATTGAAAAATCTTTTTAGCAATTCTCAAATATGATATTTGATTCAAGCTCACCTGTAGTTGGATTTGAGACTGTTTCTTGTGCCGTATCTAAAACAATATGAGAAAAAAAGTGAGTAGTTGAATACATGTCAAACGCTTATATAATATCTGTGATCTTGTTTTTTTTTTTTTTTTTGCTAAAGGGGTTTTAACCCCTTCAGCGCCACGGGAGGGGAACCCTGAGGGTGGGGGCACCCTCAGGGCACTATAGTATCAGGATAACCGCTTTGTTTTCCTGACACTATAGTGATCCTTTAAATAGGAATTTATGAGCAGATTACTGGTCACTCAATATATTGTTGGCTTAATATATAATGTTTTCACAAATAGAGAACTGGTGCATTAGAGTTCGGTATCAAACCCAGAAATACATCTGTTAGCAAAAAACATCTGCTCCTGTACAGTTGAACTAATTATTATTATTATTATTATTATTATTATTATTATTATTATCATTATTATTTATTTAAAATGTTATCATAATACTTCCTAAACTTAGATAGTTGTGTTTACATTTTTGTATTCTTACCTACCGCCTAAAACAATATTTGTGATTCTTTATCATGTCTTTATGACTACTTTCACATAGACAATTCTATATATTTTTTTTTATTCTTTATTTTTGTTGTGCACGAAAATGATACAGGCAGGCCTGAGGTGCCCCAGAAGCATTCCTCAGGCTTTTCCCACACGTAACATGCGGGGTAAATGATTAGCTGGCACAGTTTTTATTTTAAACATGCTTAAGTGGTACAACATCGAAGCTACGATTTGAAATGCAAAAACAGGCTGCAAGCAGGAATAGGTTGTGCGTGTGTTAGGTTCACAATTGAAGAATAGCACAGGTGTTGCAATTTTAAAATGCTAGATACAGTTCTCAGCTAGTGCATAAACAATTCTAGATTTTGCTACTAAAATCAGGATAATTATTATTGATTCATCACTTCTCCAATACCTAAATTGTATAACGTACTTTATTTCTATCGCATTTGGGCTCAATGCCTTATTCCATGTTGATCATGGTCTTCCTATACATGACTAAACTCCCATAATTTGTTAGTTAATCTTTGTCCTTACTTTCATTTTGTTTGAGTTTAATTAGTTAAACTGTTATTTGTATTAATACAAAACGAGAGTACCAAGAAGCCTGTGACTAACGCCCCCTTGCCTGGACATTCGCCATGGGCTCCTGGAGGAGTGTGGAGGCTAGCCTCCTGCCCACTGACTATGGGCCACAGAAAAGGCTGGTAAAAAGACTTCATGGGATTTATTTGTACTGTTCAGGAACCGAACAAACTCATGAACTGCGGACCACCTCTGGGCTTGTCATGGGCATGTTTACTATGTCTCTGTATTGTATATAAGTGGGCCATTGAGCCTGGATTAAACATATTTGTTCTAGCCTTCATCAAGTCTAGGCTGATGTTTGGGGAACTTGGGCTATAATCACTACTGTGCTTGGGACTCGGGAGATTCATAACAGATATACTCAGCCGGAGTATAGGGGATCCATTACAAAGCCAATCTCCTCTGCTGCTTGAGCTAATGTGGAAGCATTAGCCTGAGCAACAACGGGTGGCTACTATTGGCTGATAGTGTCAGCAAATTGCTTTCAACCTATCAAAGCTCCCAGTGTTGGCATAAATTGGTATGGCCAAACCTCCAGCAGTGGCCAGGTGTGGGTGGCCAGGGACCGTTATTTAGTGTTACATTGTTTGAAAATGATTTAACGCTGAGAGGAGGGACTACATCAGGGATCTTCAGATACTATAACCAATTCAACTAGATGAAATGGTCGTAGTGCTTACAGTTTCCCTCTAAGTTGTAATATGCACATATTTATCCTAATACATGATTTGATATCATGTTTTATTTTATTTATTTAAAAAGTCAAATACAAATATAAAGAAATGTCAGGTATCAATCTAAATCCCCCTAAAAATCAGACAGTAACCTGTAGTTGTATTGTTTGATGGTTCTGAGTCAGCATCACTTAGACTTGATATGAAACGGAATGATTCAGACCATCCTTCATATGCCGATGATTTTATTCCATTCCTTATAGAACCTTCATACAATTCTGGTCCTGAATCGGTTACTACAAGTACTCTTCCTCCACTATTATTTAGAAATCCTGCATGAATTGCAGCTCTACACATTGCAGAATCCTAATGACAGAAATAAATAAAATAACATACAAATTACTAGTTTGTAAAAAATTATAAAAGTTAATATAAATATGTGCTTGTTTATAATAAAGTAATTTCTTAACAAAAATTGATGATTTGTATTTGAAGATCAAACATACATCAGTATAGATATCGCTTCCCCAAACAACTCCTTTTTGGTTTTCACATCCTGAAGGGCAGAATACTCTAGAAAAAAAATATTCATATTTAGTCCATTTTATTTTATTAAAAAACAGTTTTTTTATGAGGATCCATATTTTTTTAATTACAAGTACACCTGAGTCTCCATACTTACTCTGTAATTTTTGCATCCAAATAGGTTGCATCTGAGGAACACTGGGCTTCAGCTACAAATCAAACAAAAGAGGCCAAGTTGTGAACATACTTAATTATTATAAGCATTTATACAGCATCAACATATTCTGTAACACTTTGCAATTATAGAAAGAGGATGTTTAGAGGTAAAGACTTCCCTGCTCAGTCAAGCTTACAATCTCTCTGGATTTTAGGTTGGCAGATATATATATCACTAAGAGTCTTGCGCAGTGCTGTATTCTTCCCAAGGCAAACAAGGCATTTGGGCAGGACTATTCAGGGGGGTGGCAAAAAATGCCGCCCCCTCAAACGCCCGCTCGTTGGTTAAACAGTGAGTTAGCCAATGTGTCTGTCAGTGAGTAAGTGTATGCGTATCAATGAGGGTATATTCTGTCAGTGAAAGTGTGTGTTGGTTACACAGTGTGCGTGCCAATGAGTGCGTTTATGGGTCAGTAATAGTGTATGCTTAAAAGTATGAGATGCAAAAAGGTAGAGTTCAAAGACAAAAAGCCAGAGCCTAAAGAAAGGTAGAGAAAGAGGTAGGTCTTAAACAGAAGAGGTATGGCTTTGGCAGGAAGTGGTGGGGCACATTTAGATTGGGTGTTGCAAAGTTTAGTTATGCCTAGGGCAGCATAAAAGCAAAATATATCACTGGCCATGCCCATGGACATTTACTGGTATTCAAAGCTAGCTTTACTATTTTTTGAGAATCGAAAGCCACTAGGGATCATAATAGGCACAAGGTATAGACAGAATATTTTTATCACACAGTGCAAGTATCCCATTATGCAGGGAAGCCGGAGTTTCTAAACAGTCAATCATTCGTCAATATTTGGAAAATCCTATGCGATAGATGAGCACGACCTTTAAGAACTCAGGAGTTGAGATTGACCATAACTGATAGCAATGTAACGGACAATAATGTGTGGTTATAAGCAGTAGTTGGTGTTAGGAGCTGTAGAAGGGGCTTAATGCAGAGGGGATTAGAAGCTGTAGTGGGGGTTAAGGGCAGTATTAAAGGGTTAGTGGCAATAGCAGGGGGTTAAAGGCTGAAGCGAGGAGTGAGGAGGTGTATTAGTAGTAGAAGTAGTCAGGTGGGAAACGCAGCTTGCGTGGTGGGTGCAGACAGCTCTTTCCAGCTGGCGCTGGGAAATGTATCAGAGCATTGCGGTAGTAATCCGTGGCAATGCTATGATACAGAAAAAAGAGTGTAGAACTTGGCCTGGAAATACAAACCAACTTCTCGTTCCTCGCCTTCGCTATCAAGGGCTGACTAGAAAGCATGGTATTGCACCAATTGATTGGCTGATTGGGGGGGGGGGGCTTGCCCTGGTGCCCCCTCCCTGAATCTACCCCGGTATGTTTATTGTTGCAGCTACTCTACTTCGTAGACTTCTTACACCATGGAATCCACAAATTTTAATTTAATTTCTTATGGAATAGGAATTTAGTCATATTGTGGATTAAAAAACACATATGATAGCGACCAGATCCCATACTAACATATGTAAGAGAAGTATGGAGGGTACATCTTTAAAATGATTTGTGTTTGCCCCCAGTAATGAAACATGTGATCTATTTGGAATATAAATATGTAGTCCTAACACTATAGTGTCCATGTACCTATTTGTAGGCAGGACCACCCACAGGTGCAAAAAAAAAAAAAAAAAAAGCTTCCCATAGGAAAGCATTAAATCAATATCACTTCCACGTCATGTAACTAAGTTTTACTAAGTCAATACAATGCAATCGCCTCTAGTGGCTGTCAGTAGGGAAGACTTACCGCTGCAATGTAAACATTGTAGTTTCTCAAAATCTGCAATTTGTTACATTGCAGGGTTAAGGGGACAGGGACATTGCACCCAGACAACTTCAATGAGATTACATGGTCTGGATGGCTAAAGTGTTTCTTACATAAGTACTGTTCATAAAGCCGTGATGGTGTACAACGTGGCCATTGCTTAGATGTGCATTTCAGAGTTACTTCCTCATTGATTGTTTAAATGTACCAGTTTTAGCAACCCATTTCACCATCTTTAATTCTTGACTGTATGCCCACTATCTGATCTCTTTAATATGATTCTTTGTGAACTAGTGATGACAAATCTTAGAACTCCCAGAGTGTAGGTGTTGAAGTTAAGATGTCTGAGTTAAGTGCAAATAAGCTAACCAAACCAGGAAGTAGCAGGACCTGCTGCCTGATTGAAAACATGAGGGGTGTAACCAGGCTGAACTAAAAAAGAGTGTACCTCTAAGGGAAACTTTAGTCATAGAGTGAAAATACGATAGGTCACATCTCGTGAGGTGCCATAAAGCATCCAGGCTAAATTGGTTAGAAAAAGTAGAAAAATATATATAAAAGAATATAAATAAATAAAAAATTGTTACTGAAAATAAACACCTATTTAGAAAACACACAAATTGCTCAAAGTGCTCCTGTACATAACGTATAGTGTGTCTCTGCAGGTATATGGTAGATAGACACAATTTATTTAATATGGCCTCTAGAAGGTGTGAAAACACTACTCATTTTAAAGTCAGGTTCAGACCGTCTTAGCTAGACAGTTAAACAGTTGTCAGTACTGAAAAAAGTTGTCCATCTGCAATTTCTGCGTAGGGTTCATCTAGTGTAAGTGTGCTCCTATAACCAAACTCAATGTGTTGTCAGCATACACGTCTGTATGTCAGACAGCAAGTTTATTAGTGCTGAATTAGCTGCATATGGTTTGTAAGGATAGCAATGTGGGCTTCACTTGTGCATTAGTCCATGGGAATAGAATAATTTCCAAGGGGGAACAGACATATAAAGCTGATGCTCAGAGTAGTATAGACTAAGGATATATGGTAATATGGATCCAAGCTAAACCATATTTCTATGACTTGGTCAAATGCTAAATAATCACCCCCGTGCCTTCGAGGGCACCTATCTCTATTGCCCAGGCTGAACTGAATAAATGTAGATAGAACACTGAAAAAGCGTGATCACATTTAGTGAAATAAGTGCATTAACAATAACGCGGTAGAGTCGTCGTAACTGCATATCAGAGTGCTGATCCAATTTTTGGTCTGAAACTGTGAGAATTTAATGGATATTTACATTAGAAAAATAAGTTGGTAGTAGCCTACCAATTTTCCTATCAGGGGTGCAGGGAGTGGAGTTTATCCAGGCTAGAACCCCACGTGGCCAAGAAATCGAGCATTTGTGACCTTAGTATGTATTTTTTTTACCAACAGTGTAGCAGAGACTTTCTGGCTGTCCAGCATATTCCCTGTTTATTTGTTAGGTGAGCCCAGAAACGTTCATGTGGATTTAAAGCATTCGTCTAATTATTCCCCATAGACTGTATTGAACCACTCCGTTCGGCATACGATCTAAAACTACCGAATCACCGGACCACCCTGATGCGAAGTGTGGCTTCAATCTACCTCTCCGTTCGTGCTATTTCATCTCACTTAAAACTCACGAACACTTTGTTGCAGTCCCTGGGTGGCCGCCATTTCGGGAGCCGAACACGTGGCGGCGGCCATTCTAAACTCCCGAACAGTGGTGTTTGATCGTCGAGTGTCTGGAACCCAAATCGGACACTCGACTAAGCAAACACCACTGAGACCTCCAGAGCTACAAAAAAGACTGATATAAACTCCCGAACGGCCCACTGTTCGGTAGGATGAATCCCACGAACATGGCGACACCCAGCTCTGGAGGGAATTTAGTTAGGGACTTTTAAAGGATGAACAGAGACCGACCGCAAGTCCAAAACTTATGGAACTGTTTTCGGCTACTGTTGCCTGTGCGGTCGGTCAAAACGTTATCCCTCCATAACTCCCGAACCCCTGGTCCGATCTGGGTGATTTTTAGGGGTGTAACCTAGGTATTTAGGGTACATCCAGAACGTGGGAAAAATTGTGTACCTTTTAATTATGTTAACTGATAATCTGAGGGGAGGAGATGTGTGGGTTGTACCTTATACCTAATTGTTTACTTTACTAATTATTGTGGGTGTCTCCCTTGCATGGGAGGATTGCATAAAAGCAGGGGTTGTGTGATTAAAGAGCAGTTCTACTCCTGATACTGTGTGTCGTCCAGTTATTGGGAAAGGTGATGGGATATTCTTGGATTATATTGCTGATTGTGCCTGCTACTCTTTTGGATTTACTACTTGTTCCTGAGCCATTCTAGGATACCAGCGGAAATAGGCTGTGGGAGACCAGCTCTCCGCTACAAACAGTTTTTGTTTAAAGTTGTAAACATTGACAAAGTGTTGCTGTTTACAGTTATAACACAGAGCCTTATGTCTGCCATTTACTCAGCATTGTGCATTATTAGCACGTATGCTAGGGAAATAGATGCACTGGCTGCGCTCAGTAATGCTTGTAAGTCAGTCTACAATGCGCGATAGTTAATTGTCTACTAAATGTAAAAGATTTTAGGAGCGGGACAACTCTTTAGGCCACTTAGCAAATTACATGTATGTGCGATGTGGAACTCTTTAATATGCAAAAAATACAGCATTCTTTCATTAGCCTACCTTTGGGTATATTGGAAGAAGATGGGTTGGTAGAGGGTGAAATGAATGAGAATGATTCAGACCACTCCTCATGTTCCGATGTTTTTACTCCATTCTTTATTGATGCATTGTATCGTTTCTGTCCTGGTTCCTTCTTCACCCACGTGGGCCCTCCTTCATTGGTCAAGTGACCTGCATGGATCGCAGCTCGACAAATGGAGGAATCCTGATGACATAAAAGTGAATTATTTAATGACTCAGAGTTTTAGCTGTTCATAGTATACTAACACACAGCTGCAACACAAACAGATATTGGCACAATGTTTTTAATAAATTAACAAAAACAAATCTTACAGAAGTGTACATGTCAGTTCCCCACACCTGTCCTTTCGTGGTAGCACATCCTGGTGGACAGTTGACTCTGGAAGTATAAAGAAAAATTTTACACTCTTTTTACTTTTCACAATTTAATTTTACCAAAAAGGCTAGCATATTAAATTCAGTAAAAATTTAGATTTTTTTAAAAAAAAAATGGCTTCCTAAAAAGAAACTGGAAACAATCAATTTAATAAGCTTTCCAAATGAGTCAATACAATTACAAAAATCTTAAAATTATTTATCTACACAAATTCCTATAGACTTTAATGGCGAATTCTGTAGATAAATCACAGAGTCATTGAATCATTTGGAAGTTATTAAATTGAGGCCTATGTCAGATGTTTCTTTGAAACTAGAATAGAAGTACCAGTTGTTACTTATCTGGAAGAACATTCATCTATAACGACATAAACTTTGGGGTGAATTTAGACAAATATACTAATTCAGACTTTTAGTCCCCAATAAATATTGTAGGCAAGTGTACAGATACTAAACAAAAACTGCATTTCCTAATCAGAGCATGAAAAATTGGTATGTCCTTCCAACTAGAACAGAACTCTGATAATTAGTATAAATTAGTATTAACACCTCCCGAAAGGTGTGAAGATAAATGATTTAATCAATGAGAGATCTACACAAAATTTTCCCAAACAATGGGGTTCACTTCAGTGTCTATAGATATTCAGTCACAGAAGACATAATGAATAGCTCATATTATACAGCAATGGGGAGAAAAGATGACCAAGATAACCAGGCCTGTAAACATAACAAGCATAACTTCTTAAACCATTAAATCCTTTTATATTTACAATAATCAAAATATTTCACAATAAGAGGATGTGTATTTCAAGGGAAATAAGGTCTAATATTTAAATTCCTTACAAAAATAGGTTTAACCCCTTAAGGACAGACAACGGATATATTCCGTCATGATTCCCTTTTATTCCAGAAGTGGTGTCATTAAGGGGTTAATAGAACATCCTAATCAGTAGATTGTTGGGCTAATGATTATACTAGGTTTCCAATAACCTAGAAGAGCAGAAACACTGAGCAAATAAACTGAATGATAAGATGACTATTAATAGAGGAGAAGCAGCTGATTTCCCACATTGTGTGGCCGCATGATGTACACCGGAGAAGGCGAAGGTCCACCAAAAGCTTTAGCTATAACCACAACAGGAAGGACTTGGACATTCAAAGCCCTAAGTCAGTGGCCATGAGAAGCAGGCCTTTATACAGACCTGGGGTTGGATGGATGCCTCTCCACGCTTCCCACATGGTGCTGCCTTCTGAGACCTTCATACATAGCTACAGCGTTTCCCTACATTGGGCATTGGTGGACTGAGCTACTCTTCATCTGGGCAGCCCAGTTACTTTTATTCAGGCACAGTTAAAGGGACACTGTAGTCACCAAAACAACTACAGCTTAATGTAGTTGTTCTGGTAAGTATAATCATTGTATGTAGGCATGTTCATGCAAACACTGCCTTTTCAGGTTCGCCTGCAAGTGCTTAGCCAATCCACCCAGTGGTGTTTTACTTGTGTATTTTTAAACAGTTCTACCCTGAAACTTTCTATATTATCTCATGGTTGACAATAATAGAGCTGTAGTTTAGCTGATATATGTGTTGATAGCTCATATCTTTATTGCTTTATTGAGTATCATGGCAATGTTTATTTTGAAATGTACATTTACGCTTGTTCCTGCTGTTGTGGCACTAGAAGCATGTGTGTAACTCTAAACTCTGAAAAAATCAATATTGACAAAAAGAAAAAAACAAGACTATGAATAGAGAAACCTACAAAAATCTAAAAATGTTTTTTGTTTGACAAAGAGTATCACAAACCTATTAGCTACATCTACAATCATGTGAAAAAAAAACTTGTTGTTGAAGACATCAAACAGGGCAACTAGTGGCTTCTTTATGCACCCTAGATACCAGTGTTATCTCAAATATATATGTCTAGGTCAGACCACACACAGGGAGTGCATTTGCAAATGTGCCATTTACTGGATCTTCAGGGAAAAGAGGCTTAAGACTGGGCTTTCTAAGACTGCATGTTGAGCCCACCCCAAAAAAAGACAAAACTCTGAAATACATAAAGAATTTAAAAAAAAAAAAATCATGGCCCACTAACTGGTTATGGAAAGCTGGCAAAAAAAGGCTGACTGTTAGGAAATGAGCTGGCTATTGGTTAAGGTAACTATGGTTGGCTGCTAGGGAAAACATTTTGATTCATTATTTGTGCTTTTGCATGTAGTATTTATTTTGGAAAACAGGCTAATTGTCTGTTTCTTTTTATTCACTTCCAAGTTTAATGTCTTTGCACAGATTCCAAAAATGTGCAGACTAATAAGAAATAATTGGCAATTCTAGTCTATAAATTATAAAGACTTATAATCACTTATGTTCTTCAGGATAGTGTTCAATATCAAAATCATTTGTGGATTAGTTATCTAGAGTGGTCTTTATCTCAACTGGAAGGACATTTCAGATGTCCACTACTCATTCTGCACAGCAATACTTACATTGTAAGTGGTGCATTTAAGCTGGTTGCATCTGAGGAACATGCAGCATTAGCTGAAAGTGAAAGGGAAAAAAATGATTTAGCAAAGAGAATTGTATGTGGAATACTCTTATAAGGCTAAAGAATCAATGCTTATTTTTAACAGTGTTACAAAAATGAATCGTGCTTTAGAAACAAAAGTCTCAGAAAGAGAGTTTAATCACCAGACAGTGGATTACAGTAAATTTACAGTAAATTGAAAATGAACCTGTAGAAATAAGGTCACAAAAGGCAAGTTATAGTATACTCTTGATCTGAATCAGTTTTGTTTGTTTTGGCCTAAATTTAAAATTTCATATTCCGTTCACCAACATTTGCTGGCTACAATGCTGGCAATGTTTATTAGTGTAATCATAATTCAAAGAATGTATAATATGTATTTGAGCTGTCAACAAATAAAAACCTCTATTATATACAATGCTACCTGTTGGCAGATCCGATTTCTCTGATTCACTTGTTGCTTGAGTTGGTAGGTTTGTTGGTGTAGGTGGGGCAGCATCAAGTGGGCTGATGGAGAATGATACAGAAGACTCCCCATGTTCCAATGACTCAATTCCATTCCTTGAAGATGGTTCATAGCGTTTTTGCCCTGGGCCTCTTTCTACCAACATGGATCCTCCGTCGTTGTTAATTGCTCCTGCATGCATTGCAGCTCCACAAATGGATGAACCCTAAAGAAAAAAATGTACATTTATATATATGTGCCACAGAAAGTGTTTTTTGAGTGTTTATATAGTCAAATTAAGGAACAGGGTAAGAGATTTAAAAATGATTTAAAAAGAGAGAAAAGTTAAAAAGGTTTTTGATCTTACGATTGCGTAGTTGTCGGTTCCATATACTTTTCCTGCAATTTTCATACATCCTGATGGACATGTAACCCTAAAACAAAAAAAGATGGTGACTATTTGAACAACGTGCTAATGTATGAAATCCAATCTATTCTGGAGTATAGGAAGGCCCAGTGTTTTAGAGACAGTTCACAGATAGGGTCACAAGGATTAAAAGGGAAGCTGCCACCACTTGTCTATCTCTTAAAGTAACACTCCACACATCTAAAGTAGTTTAGCTTACTGGAATGTTTTATGTGTGAAGAAGTGCAGATCTTAATTTACACTTTTATGAATTAACCTCCAACTCTCTTCTTGACCCTCTTCAGTCTGGCTTCCGCCCCCTCCGCTCTACTGAGACTGCCCTTACCAAAGTCACTAACGACATTATCACAGCTAAATCAAAAGGTCACTACTCCATACTAATTCTTCTTGACCTCTTTGCTGCCTTTGACACAGTTGATCATGTTCTCCTTCTCCAAACTCTTCATTCACTTGGTCTCTGTGGCTCTGTCCTCTCATGGATTTCCTCTTTTCTCTCCCAACGCTCATTCAGTGTCTCCCTTTCTAATGATACCTCCACCATTCGTCCTGTATCAGTTGGAGTCCCCCAAGGCTCTGTCCTTGGTCCCCTTCTATTTACTCTTTACACTGCCTCTCTTGGCAAACTTATTACCTCATTTGGATTCCAATACCACCTGTATGCTGATGACACCCAGATATATCTCTCCTCCCCAGACCTCTCCCCTGATGTCCTGCAACATGTCACCTTTTGCCTTTCTTCTATCTCTGATTGTATTTCCTCCCACGGTCTGAAACTGAATCTTTCCAAAACAGAACTTCTTGTCTTTCCTCCTCCTAATATTAATCCTCCTCTCTCGCTCTCCCTTCAGATTCGTGGTACCTATATCAACCCAAGCATGTTGTCTTGGTGTTACTTTTGATTCTGGCCTCATCTTTGAGCCTCACATCCACTCTGTTTTCAAATCATGCCAATTTCACCTTAAAAACATCGCCCGCATACGCCCCTTTCTTACACAAGATGCTACTAAAGAGCTTGTCCATGCTCTAGCAATCTCTCGCATGGACCATTGTAACTCTCTCCTAATTGGTCTTCCCAATCGCTGTATTGCCCCGCTACAGTCTGTAATGAATGCTGCCGCCAGACTGATTTTCCTCTCTAGTCGGTCCTCTCACAGCTCACCCCTCTGTCAGTCCTTACATTGGCTTCCTGTATACTGTATATAGGAGTCAATTCAAAGTGCTAACCCATACCTATAAAGCACTGAATAATCTTAGCCCCTCTTATATCTCCTCACACATCCATAGGTATGCCCTTTCTTGGTCTCTCCGCTCTGCCCGGGACCTTCTTCTGTCCGCTGCTCACACCCGTACGGCCAACTCGAGCTTGCAGGACTTCTCGCGGGCAGCTCCCTTCCTATGGAATAGCCTGCCTACCGCCATCAGACTTTACCCTAGTCTTCAAACGTTTAAAAAGTGTCTTAAAACCCATTTCTTTAGGAAAGCCCATGGCCTCCCAGACTAACCTCTACCTCACATACCTGTCGCGATGTAGTCCGCGACATCAGGAGTGCTAAAGTTTGCTACCCATGATCTAAGCAGTGCACCCAATGCACAGGTCAATAGCACTGCAAAATACTTAGAGAGCACTGCAGTTCAAACTTTATCATAATTAACCAATATGATATATCTAATATATATTATATATATATATATATATATATATATATATATATACATATATATATATATATATATATATATATATATATATAATGCCAAAATACCTACGGGACCAATACGGCTAATCCAATCTACAATATATAATTGATAGATATATATATATATATATATATATATATATATATATATATATATATATATATATATATATATCAAATTCCTAGTAATCCCAGCACTCAGTCCATACAGATGCTGTGTGGGCTGGCACTTATGGACTTTTAAGATTCCAAAATCTTTATTGAAGAATCATTAAAAAAGCAAGACCAATGTTTCAGTCCCTGTACGGGACTTTCATTAGGATCATAGCAAGGACTGAAACGTTAGTCTTGTTTTTTTAATTATTCTTCAAGAAAGATTTGGGGATTTTAAAAGTCTGTGAGTGCCAGCCTCAACTTGGATACACATATATATATATATATATATATATATATATATATATATATATATATATGCCCTAATTTTTGGATACATATCCAAATTTAGCCAACTGAGTAATAGAAAGCATGACTAGGATTTATTTGGTTTAAAAAACACACCATTGTCTTCCTGATAATATATACCACATATAATCATACTTACTGTGTCAATTGTGCACTCAAATGGATTGCAGGTGAAGAACACAAAGCTGTAACTGAGATAACACAAAGGCATTAATATAAAAACATTTATTTTACAAATTATGGAGTTACATACTATGACTTACATACTATTACATACAAAATAGGCAAATAGGGAATATATTCCTATGTATTCTGAATACATTTTATATTGCTTTTTTTTTTTTTTTAATAATTACAGGACATAAAGGAATACTATAAAATGTGCCTAGATGTAGAGTAAATAATAATACAATTGAGTGTGTTTTTAAATTAGTGTAACAACTAATAATTCTTCTCTTAGGTATTGTAAATATCTACATAATATCATATGGGTAGACATTGTGGTTCAAAATAAATAACATTTAGCATATCTAAAGTTAGAACAGTGAAGTTTAGTTACCGGAAGGTAAACTGGGAGCTGCAGGTGCAGAGGGTGTAGCTAAGGGTTCACTTGTTTTGGATGGTGCTTCTGGGCCAGAAGTAGATGGTTGTGTTGGTTTTTGGGATGCTGATTCTGGGCTAGATGATTGTCCCGGAGGAGTTGAAGATGATTGTGTTGGTATATTGGATGGGGATTCTGTGATAGATGTTTGTCCGGAAAGATTTGAATATGGCTGTGTTGATTCTAAAAAGATAAGACATGGGAAATTATTACATCTCAAAAGAAATATAAATTATTTGCATGTCTTAGTATGTTAAACTTTTTCAGTGGTTCAAACCCGATCCAGCTCTTTATGTCAAGGCAAACTGCTTAGATGTGTCCTATGTTAACAATTCACTCTTCTGCTTTCAGTTTAAAGATACAATTTCTAATGAGAGAGAAGCGAGTATTCTTATGGAGCAAAGCTGAATAATATAAAAAAAAAAAAAAAAAAATACAGAATTTAGCCATGTGCACAAACTTTCACTACTCTTGGGTGTCAGCAATGGTTATAGTATCCAGCCCCAATGCGCAAATAGATCAAACCAAAAAAAGATACCCGAGTAACAAGATGGGTTACTGGAAGCCAAGGTATTTGGTGACAAAGATTACCATCACAATGCTCTAGCTATTGAAAGCAGCATTGTGGGACAATATCAAAGAAGCTGCTGACCCAGAAAGTATACAAACAACAAACAGGCATTTTGTTAGATGGCTTAAAGTTATATTTTAACAGATTTACGTGATTGATGCAATAACATTGCAGAAAAAAAGAAATAGAAAATGGTACTAACATTGAAAAAAGTTGTATGTTAGGTATGTTAACTTATTTTATTGTTTAATACATTGTTGCAGAGAGGCACTGGTGGAAGTCAATGTACAGGAGTCTCTACCTTCAACTTCAATTCACAGAGTATCAATTTGACAAGTCTTCAATGAATTTGAAAAAAGTCTTCACAACAGTGACTATAAGTGACCTATCAATGGTTCAACCCTTTTGGATGTCTATGGACAGTTTGTTTCGTCTGAAGAAATGGAAAATCTTCAATGAAAACATTGACAAGTAATTAGTGCATTATTTATTTTTACTGGGTTAGTTATATTTATGTTATATCAGCCTCCTACTCACCACATATCAGGGTTGTTGATTTGATGGTGTTGGTAGTTTAGGGATAATTAGTTACCATGACGGGTATTCACTGTTACTAAATTGTATAGGGGTGTGTTTATAGGGTCAAATTGATAGTAATTCATTAATCTGAGGGACTGCCCCAGACACAATAGGCAACACACCTGAGCTGGTTTGTTGCTTAGAGTATCCCTTTGGTATCTAAAACTATCTAAATCTGAAACTACACAAAATTAGCAAGACGTGTATGTAGATACATGCTTAAATTCATGCCTCTTAAAGCTTGTACCTGCACAGATACATGGAATGTTACCTGCTGGTTTGAGAGGTGTTGTAGGTTGAGGAGATACTGCAGCTGAGGGTGCAGGTGTTTTGGGTGTTTCTGAGTCTTTAGTAGGTAGCAGTGAGGCTGGAATTTTGTGGAATTTAATTGACCCAGACCATGTTCCATACTTCTTTGATTTAACACCATTCTTATTGGAACCCGTGTAGCTTTCCAGACCAGGTTTCTTTTCGACTATCATCATTCCTCCAGCATCAGACAGTACTCCAGCATGAATAGCTGACAGGCATAATGAAGAATCCTAACAATATAAAGATTATTTTTTACCTTTATTTTAATGTTTTTTATTGTTTTGTTTTTTTCATTTACAAACCTTATTTTGAATCTTATATCCTTATAATATATGTTGAACACCATCTCTTTTTGAATATGTTTTCTTTTACTCAAAAGTGTTTTTCACTGTCTCTATTATAGATATGGTTCACAGCAATAGTTGTTAACAGCTGCATTTGACCTTTAATTGGGTCTATATACTACTCTAAAAATAATAAATACTAAAATATAGATATTAAAAGCAACACTATAGTCACCAGAACAACTACAGCTTATTGTATTTGTTCTAGTACGTAGAATCATTCCCTTCAGGCCTTTTGCTGAAAACACTGTCTTTTTGGAGAAACTCCACTGGTCACTCCCTAGATGGCTGCTAGAGCTGCTTCCTATCTCAGTCTTGCCTAGTGTGCATCAAAACATTCAGTATCTCCACCCTCTGCCTGCAGACACTGAACTTCCCTCACAGAGATTCATTGATTCAATGCATCTCTATGAGGAGATGCTGATTGGCCAGTGCTGTGTTTGACTTGTGCTGGCTCTGACCCTGATCTGCTCCTTGACAGTCTCAGGCAATCTTATGGGGAAGCACTGTGATTGGCTCAGAACAACACTTCTGATGATGTGTTCAGACAGCTTGCAGGTCTGAGGCAGACAGGGGCAGAGCCAGCAGCTTCAGGCGTGAATACAAGTAAGATTTTACTATATTTAGGGAGGCAAGAGAGGGCCAGGAGGGCTAGATGGTGGCTGAGCTATCAGACTGAAATGTACTTGTTCTATGTACCTTCATTACATTTTGGGTAGCACTAGTGCACCGAGAAATGCATTTGTATTTGTAGTGCCTACTCTCTTTCACCTATTTCACAGTATTTTTGTCAACATTGGTTAAACAATATTTTATTTTTTAAACACTGCAAAATCCTTCTTTTTGCTCATTTACACATGGACCATGCTACTTTAGTGGGTACCTGTTGTTTGGAAGACACTCAAAAGGCTCAAAAGGTTTACAATGAAGTACAATGAAGACCCGCCCGACAATGAGTTGAGTCTAGAGTAGAAGCTTTGCAAAACTAATGTTGTTATATATCACTTGAAAATGGAACACTGAGCTAAATGTAAAAGTTGAAGAATGGATCACCAGGCTACTGTCATGTACTTGATTTGAGCCCCTGACAAAAAGGTTAAACTACTGGTTTATTCTGGTGCTTTGTGGGATTTGGGTTGCTAGACTTTGCTGATTTTTTAGACATCTTTATGACATGATTTTGTTATTAGTGCTCAACACTTTTTTTTGGCAAATATATCTATATCTACTTTGAAGGAATACTTTTTCAATGAAAAGACCGGAAAACCTTTCAGTTGAAATGTTTGGCAGCAAACTTTGTTAAGAATTGCATATCAGCATATAGATGTGATTTTATCAGCAACAGATGTTATTTTAAATAAGTCTTAATATAATATAATGGCTATGCACACAGATTTACAAATGATAATTATTTTTAGCAGTTAAAATAATCATTAAAACAAAATGTACATATAGGTGAATATATCTTACATCAGTGTAGATATCATTTCCCCATACATTCCCTTTCTGATTCAGGCATCCTGGTTCACAATTGACTCTGGAAATATGATAAAATATACATTTAAAAAATATGCTTTTTTATTTAATATTTTTTTTAAATAAATATATAATGTATATGTATGTAACATCACGGTGAGCCACCTACAAGAAGATAGAAGTGGAATATATTTTAAAGGAAGTGTTTTTTTTACATACTGTTCCATAAATTTTAGGTAAGACTGACAGTTCCTGGTTTATCATTTCACTAAACAGGTGTGTGCATAATTGTGCCCCTTATATCCTTTTGGTTGCATTAGGGACATATGATTTATGGGCTTAATAAACATGTTTATTCGTGTGTTTCTTTTGAAGGATGGTAAACAGAAAAATCACATCAAACTGCACAGCTGTAGATGACAATCTTAATTTATTGTTTTGTCTTTTAAATATTTACTGACCTCTTAATAAGCCTATTTTTTGTGTTTGTTTGCCCAGATCAAAGATTGGGAAAGTGCTAACAGATTAGCATTAAATTAAGTTGCTATACTTATTATGTATAATCTTCAATATGGTATTCCAGCTGAGATGGTAGGCTTAGGGGGGCAGATAATTCTTCAGTTGTTAAAATAATATGTTAATTGGATAGAATTAAACAAAACAAGTGAGCCCGGTGGAACACACCACCAAAACGTCTACTTGGTGGAGCGCTACAGTGGAATACACTTAACTCATTAGAATCTGGGGGAGGTGTATAATGAGATGAGTCTCTAAAAAAAGAGAAAACAATGCAAACTAGAAAAGCTACAATTTCTGGGGAAATTGTGTGAAGTGTTCTTGCCTCCATCAGTAGTCTACAACTAGAGTGGGCGGAGTAACTGTTAGTATTTATTTATATAGCACATTTAATTGCAATGTTGTTGCCCAAAGTGCTTCACAGTTACATTAAAACATACAGTTATAAAAAATTAGCAGGTGTAAAAGGTTTTGTCTATGACATCACTTGCTGCTGCAGCCTTGCACAGGTCAGAGTATTTTGGCGGTTGCCATCTTCAAACGGTCGTATTTTAAAAACTATAAATCCTACAGTGAAGAGCTTTATATTGTGAGAATCACAAGACCCAGACCTACATTTTGCTGTATAGTATGTCTCTGAGATATTAACAATGAAGGCACAGTCGCAGTTTAGATATTGCCCTTCAAATGTGAGCTTTGCAGAGTGGAGTTTCAATGAATGTCAATGGACGGCGTGAGTTGCAAACAAATGGTCATATTGTGAAAACTATCAGGACTATGGCTTAGCCGTGGACATTTCTAGTGGCAGCAGGGATAGCTGAACGTTTTGATATAAGATTTGTGTAGGTGGGCCTGAAAATGAGCAAGTGGTGGCAGTTTAGAAATCATGTCCTGATTTTTCATCTTTTGCCAGCTCCCACTCTAGCTTTGCCATTCATTCCTATGGGACAAATTTCGCCACAAGAACGACGATATTCCGCGAACCATTTGGCGAAACGTTCTACAAAGTAATAGCAATCCGATCGGGAACAATCTGCACGTTTTGGTATATTTTTGTCTATGTAGTGTAAAAACTGTGGGAGGAGTTAGGGTGGCAAATTTGGCTATAATAAGAATAATAAGAATAATAATATATATGTGAGATAACATTAAGTGGTCTTGCTATGCAAGAACACTTAAATAGTGAAGTATATCAGGTCCACCAGAGTGATATGTGAAGGGATATGGACCACACTCACATGATATAGAGCCCTATATGGATAGGCTCAGATCTCATAGGCGGAGGTATATTAGGTAATACCAAAACCCTCTCTGGATTCTTGCACTAGGATATCCTGTCTCTTTTTTTGTGTCTATATTGAGGATGATTTGGTCAAGAATCCAGAGAGGGTTTTGGTATTACCTAATATACCTCCGCCTATGAGATCTAAACCTATCCATATGGAGTGTGGTCCATATCCCTTCATATATCACTCTGGTGGACTTGATATACTTCACTATTTTGCATTGTTTTCTCTTTTTTTTTTTTTTAGAAAATCTTCTCATTATACACCTCCCCCAAATTCTAGTGGGGTAAGTATTCAATTGCAGAACTCCACTAAGTAGACATTGGTGGTGTGTTCCACCGGGCTCACTTGTTTGGTTTGATCATCTGTGTGTAATTTTGAGTTATTTACATGAGTATTGAGCTGCTATATATACATATATTTGCCTTGTTAAAATCACAAAGCGCCTTGTATTGCACAGAGCACTTTTTCCATTTTGTACTAATTGTGTAGAATGTTTATAATATTTTTTTTTACAATACTATGTGACAGTATCTCCCTTGTTAATATGAAAAGTGCCTTTAAAGTGGACAAATGGTGTATGTTGTGGGTTACAGTTCAATGCGTTCACCTTCCTGTCCGCCCACACCTCCCATGCCTCCCACCTTTCAGTCCTTACACTGGCTTTCCGTCAGATATAGGGCTCAATTTAAAATTATTGTGCTTGTTTACAAATATCTGCACGACGCTGCTCATACCTATCCTCAGTGATACACAAGTATGTCCCATCCAGGCCTTTTTGATTTGCCGAAGATCTGCGTCTGTTCTCTGTCCCTATTCTCACCTCTGATGCCCGCCTCAAAGATTTCTCTACAGCTGCACCGTCTCTGTGGAACTTCCTTCCCTTCTCCATTCTTAAAAGATCATTAAGCTCACTTCTTTAGAAAAGCATATCAATTAAACTGTTAATAGCTTTCCCTTCACGTACCTTTGTAACCCACCCAGCTTCCTTTCCTGCAACTATGTCCTCCAATAGTAGTGTGCTGGTGAAGCGCTATAAAATATTAAATTATAACAGTTGTGAATTTTTATTATAATATTTACAATTAGTGAATAGACTTTAACATGTGAGTATATGTATAAACAGTACCTTTTAGGTATACACAAAGGTGTCCTAAGTTGGTAATCAATACCCTAAAAAAAAACAGAATATACCAAACATAGTGTAAACTGTGACAAAATGAAAATAGATTTAAATTAAGAGGGAAAATTCCCACTCACACTTTGGAGAGCTAATAGTGTATAGCTCAATTTGATCGCCTGCGGGGTCCGTGAAGGCGACCCTATCCCTTCTTTTTGCTGGATATTGCTGTCTTGAAACTCTGAAATGTTGAAACATATATATGGTGCAGTACCGTATGGTTCTAAATATGTATGAAAAAGAACAGATTTGTACTCACAGACACAGAGCCATCCACATCGGCTCTGATCAAGGATATATGTGGTTAAGGACCACACACCTTCTTTAAAAGAGCAGGAACAATGCCACCAGTGTTATAGAAATATAAGTATATTTATTACATAAAACTATTTGTAACAATAAAAAACTATATATAGCAATATAAAAACACTGTATAGGCATATAAAAAAGTCCAAATAAATAAAGACCGGTATTCTCCAAGTTCCAGGACGCGTTTCGCTTTAACAGCTTCTTCAACTGGATAAAAAAGGCTCTGTGTCTGTGAGTACAAATCTGTTCTTTTTCATACATATTTAGAACCATACGGTACTGCACCATATATATGTTTCAACATTTCAGAGTTTCAAGACAGCAATATCCAGCAAAAAGAAGGGATAGGGTCGCCTTCACGGACCCCGCAAGCGATCAAATTGAGCTATACACTATTAGCTCTCCAAAGTGTGAGTGGGAATTTTCCCTCTTAATTTAAATCTATTTTCATTTTGTCACAGTTTACACTATGTTTGGTATATTCTGTTTTTTTTTAGGGTATTGATTACCAACTTAGGACACCTTTGTGTATACCTAAAAGGTACTGTTTATACATATACTCACATGTTAAAGTCTATTCACTAATTGTAAATATTATAATAAAAATTCACAACTGTTATAATTTAATATTTTATAGCGCTTCACCAGCACACTACCACTGGACTTACTCTTAAAGATAAGAACTTGGTGTTAAAGCTGCTCATTCGTTGTTTACACTTTGCAAATTAGCGCTAGTACTACCCTGTTTTGTATGTCCTCCAATAGTCTATATTCTATACAGCCCTACGGAACTAGTTGGTGCTTTATAAAAAAATAAAAAAATAAAATAATAATAATACATGTCTTTATATAACACTTACAATGTGAACCGTCCTGGTAACACCTCAGCACTCATGAAACAGTTAGCTTGAACTGAAAAAGTGAAAACAAAGTATAATCTAATGTTGAACTATTAAATGGACATAAAAGGCTATATTTGTTCACTCTACCACCAAAGATATAGTCAATAAAATAACTTGAACAGTTCATGACATACAAACAAGGTTGCCATATCCATCATGTTTTTCTAGACACCCTAGTCATCTTCATACTGATTGGCAGTATATAAAGAAAGCTGCTCTATAGTTAATAGAATTTTTATGCTAAAGCAGGGAAATAAGTTAATTAAACAAATCAGTTCATTCAGCAGCGCTTACTGCTACATAGGAATGCTATTTAGTGACGGACAGTACTTTTTCATACACTATCCAACAGTAATTGCTCTGTGCTCAGAAAAACATTGTAGATCTTGAACTCTCTGATGTGTGCATATTACAAAAAACCATAGTTATCACGTTGTCTTTGAAGGATTACTCCAAGCATCATAACCACTAAAGTCCGCTGTAGTGGTTATGATTCCAGGAGTACCCTGACTCAGTTAGCCAGTAATGACACTCAGAGGCCTCTATCGTCAGGGTTGTACGTCGTTCCCGCTGGTTACCCTTCTGGCAGCAAAGTGCACTTCAAATCAAAGAAGTGGTCATTGCTCTTTGAGTTAACATTTCAATTATTTTTAGTTCATCAATCAGAAAAACCCAAGAAATAGTTGTAACCAATTATAGATCTTCAAATTTTATTTATAAATATCATAAAACACTCTCAAAAGTGACAGGATTTTTATAAAGTATGTACACTGCGTACCTGTCAACCCACTTAGCCAATAATTGGTACTGAGGATGTGCTATAGCACATGCACGGGAATTGCTGCACTGTGTCAATCATCACATTCTTATAGAGATGGATTAGCTCAATTCTAATGGGGAGTGTTTGACGTAGAGCATAAATATACCTAATGTTGGTCCTGCAAAGATTGAAGAAATGCAGCAGGACTCACCTCTACTGGCTCTCTGAGTGATGGTTTATTAGATCATGCAACACATACCCCTCAATGTAGTAAGTGGCGTAAATAGTCAAGCCATTTCTTAAGCCAATGATAAGAGAGCGGGTGTAATAGGAGTATAGATATAAGGGCAAGAGGAGAAGGGCATGAACCCTGGTAAGTAGTTTCTGAAGTCATTTACGCTCAGAAGTCAGTTTAAAGATCCATGATATTTAATATTATGCCTTGCAGTCTCGTATGGGAACTGAGCTCAGCCAGCGGATCTGCTTCTTTGACATAAGTGCTAGCAAGCTTAATGCCAGGAAAAGCCTGCAGTTATAGCTGCAAACAGTGACACCGTGTTGCTGTCTGCAGCTTTTGAAAAAAAGAAACTGTTTTTAAAAAAAGACGTGATGGCAGTTTTATTGATTTCATTCATTCAGTTTTCTCACTTCAAGTATGCTGACTTATCTGGATTGCATAATAGCATTTTAATGTATAAAGGTTTCATCTTAAAGCCTTCATTTTTGTTTATCTAGATTAGGGGTGAGCAACCTTCGGCCCTCCAGATGTTGACAAGAGCATTATAGGAGATGTAGTCCAAAACATCTGGAGTGCCGAAGGTTGGCTATCCCTGACCTAGATCATAGTATCACTGGAAAAATGGGGGGAGGGGGTGTGGGGGTTATGCCAGAAATCCGTGCAAATAAGGTATAGAGAGGAAACATCTTTAAAACTGAACGTTACCTGGAGCCTTGCTGGGAGTCTGCACTGGTGGCCTGTCAAAGAAATCTGAAATTGGATGTACAGTAAAAGACAATGCTCCTGAGCCAGAAGGATAGGATCGTATACCGTGCCTTATGGATTCAGTATATTTGCTTTGTCCTGGCTTTATTGCCACAATAACATTTTCTCCTTTGGACACTAACCCTGAATGGATTGCAGCTCGGCATATTGAAGAGTTCTGAAGCAAAAGAAGAAAAACATTTACATAATTTGAATATATAGGAATGATAATTATTTGGAAGATCTGTCCACTCACTTAAACGTATAATAATTTTCCAACTTACAATCAAAAATGTGTCAGTGCCCCATACAGGTCCTGGTTTATTAAGACAATCTTCTGGGCATATAACTCTGCAAAAAAAAAAAAAAAAAAAAAATGATTGCACAATTAAATATGGAAATAATGTAATTGATTCAATGAAAAATAAATAAAATATATTAATTGAGCTGGGAATTTAAAATGGATACTATAGTGTAAGGAATACAAATCTGTATTCCTTAGACTATAGTTACCCCTGCCCACCCCTCCTCCCACACATCCCCCCGGCATGTAAATGGTTAAAAAACTCTTTCTGTATTCCATTGCCATTCCTCATTAGCACTGAGTCTGAACTCTGCACTTTAGGTCCTCCTCAGAGGAAAGCTGCAATGCTTTCCTATGGGGATTTTACTGATGCTGGATGTCCTTATGCAAAGCGTGAGGATGTCCAGCGTCAGTTAGTTGACTAAAAGTTGCCTAGTCAGCAGGAAGTACCTCTAGTGGCTGTCTGATTGACAGTCACTAGAGGCAGCCTTAATTATGCAATATAGTTTCTCAAAAATGTTAATGATTTACATTGCAGGACTATGGGGGGCAGGGAAATGCACCCAGACCACTTAAATGACCTGAAGTTATCTGGGTGCGTGTTCCTTTAAGATATTTACAAGGGAGTTTAACATTTCATGCCAAAATAGTAGTGATTTTGTAAACCTTTTAAATGGCTATTTCAGTCTTCATTTTGTCATTTAAAGAGCGATTGCTGGTCACGACTTGTGAAGCCAAAAAATCTCCAACCTAAATAGTTATTATTCAATAGCTTTTAAAATATTTTCTTTTTTTTTATAAGTTGAATGTAAAAATGAGACACAAGCAGCAACAGGAACAGAGAGAAAAATAATAAAGTTATAAGTCATTCTTACAATCAATTTATATAAAGTTATTTTTATTTTATGTATGGAGGTTTATTTTGTTGGCTTTCTACGTTGAAGTTTCGGCAATCTGTTTTATTTGCAATTGGAGGATTCAGGACTCGAACACCTAGATTCCTAGAAGGTATGCGTTAGAAATGTTGAAAGATTTGCAAGTGGTGCTTGAACTGTCCCTTTTTTATTTGCAGTTTGTAGTTTCCTGGTCCATTCCCAGCAATTCCTAGTCTAACAAATAACCCTAATAAATTGTTCCATTCTATATTTATTTTGTTTCATTGTACAGGATCATACTTACTCTGTAAGTGGTCTTGTTAACTGCCTTGCCGAAGATGAACACTGACTTGTAACTGTTAAAGAATGACACGTAGACGTTACAAAACATGCCATTCCAAACTGTTATTTTTATAGCTGAGAACATTCTGTATTGTTTTTATTTATTTATTATACTATTTAGAACAAAAACTATTTAGGAGTGGTTTAGAAAATAAAGGGGGCCTCTCCTCAATGTCTCTGTGTATGTATATCTGTGTGCATGCCAATAGGTGTGTTGAGCAGTGGAATTGTGAAGAAGGCTTAAAGATGGGGCTTTAGGAAGGGGTTACCAAATTATTTTTGGGCTTAAGTGTTGTGTGTATTTTGGACCCTGGCAATGCCCCTGGTTATCAATGTCAATGTTATCTAAGCTGGACCTCAGTTATAGACTGAGTGGATTAGTATATCATTATTCGTCTATTATTATCATCCAGGGTAGATGGCTATCTTCATACATATTGTGGTAGATAAATACTTTCATATTCAGTCAACATTTAAGGATATATCACAGACTTTCTTTCTTTGCTATTCATAGAAACATAGAATGTGATTGCAGATAAGAACCATTCGGCCCATCTAGTCTGCCCAATACAGACTATTCATTTTGTGAATGATGGAAAAATGAGGTTTGATGAATTGTGTGCATTTGAGTTTATTATATTATTTTTTGGAAATCTTCATTCATGCTAATATAAGTACACAGTAAATATGACAGTAGAAATAAATGTTAAAATGCAAGGACTACAATTTTGTACGGGGTTTTATTTATGCAAAACAATCAAGCTGAAATTTATTTATTTTTTCAATATATCTGTTTTGGTCTTAAAATCTCTAGATGATTATACACTTAGTTTTGGATTTTTTGGTGGAAGGATTTAAGAAAGAAAGTGGGAATATATAACAAACAGTGACAGTCATCCTATCCCCTACACCATAAGTATTTCTGAAGAAGCAAACAAATAATGAAAAGTCCTTCAGGATCTCTAATATCTAAGTATATACCAGTAAATAGTTTCCATATCAACCTGATCTTTATTTTATGGGGTACATGATAATATATGGAGATTAGTAGTGGTGGGTGCCCCTGCTCCATCCTTCACTTTTGAATGATTAGTTAGGAGGAGTTTTCTGGATCTACAATTAACAAAGGAAACCTGGTGATAAGTCCATCCTACCCCACAGCTTGTGTAAAGTTGGGTGTCGGTTAATTATTGGAATGCAGATAGTCCCTGCTGCTCCTTCTCCTGCATCTATGACCTGTACAGAAAGTTGGAAGCATTTCGAATCTGAACCAGGATTTCCTTAACACCTTAGCTAACTATATGTGCCAAGATGTCCACAAACATTATTATGGATAACACTAGATGTTCCAAAACACCTTCTAAGCATGGTGCTAAGGGGTTCCATTTATGACTGTTGATTTTTTCAATTTGTTCCATTACATAAAACCCAATCTAGATCTAAAAGACTTCAGACAATTTTTATGTTGTCTTAAATTAGCAATTTTCTTACTACATTATTAGGGAATATTGCTGTCTTGCGCCAACCTAACTATACTTTTGACAAGTTCCAGTGGAACAATTAGGGTTTAATATATAGACTTATTTGTGTTTGCTTCCAGAACAAAAAGAAGATGGAAAAAAGCAAAAGGGCCATTATGCTAAACAATACCAACTGTATAATGTTTAAAATAACTGTAAAATTAATATAGAGGAAATAGGATTACAGTAAAAAAATTACCTTTGGGTATTCTGGAAGGAGAGCCTGGTTTTGGCGTAGGAACTGATGGAACTATTGGAGTTGGGCGATTGAATATAAAAGATCCAGACCAAGCTCCATACGGATTGGATTTAATTCCATTCTTTGTGGCTTCATCATAGCTGGCTTGTCCGGGCATCTTCTCTAATGTTACTATTCCACCAATTTCATTGGTTATTAATCCGTCATGGATACCAGCTCGACAAATAGAAGAAATCTTTTAAAGAAATAATAATGGATATAAAGGAGGTGCTATGAAGTGTTACTCTCTACTTTTTCATTTTCCAAATATGTCAAATTTTACTCATTATAACAGCTAGAAAACTGGAAGTAACAGAACATTGAAATGAGTATTAATGAAAAACAAGCTTTTTTTCTTACATCTCTGAAGACAACAGACCCCCAAACATCAACATTCTGATGCAGACATCCTGGAGGACAATTTACACTAAAATGGAAGAAACACAGCATAAAAACCATTGTTTGCTTTTTTTGGAACTAAAAGATTGCATTGTCTTTGAGACATGTAATTATAAATAATATTTTTCGAGGAACAAAACACTTACTGAGCCTTTGGTTCAAGTATATCGTTTGCGGTCAGGAAACACGAAGCTTTAACTGCAATAACAATATGAAAAGTTAACACTTTCATTCTGTTTGTACAATCGTCTAGTATTGATCCATGTATCAAGATTATAAAAAAAACAAAGGAATGATGATTTTCTTTCATAAGCTATGGCATCAACGCCCAAAAAGGACAAAGCTAAACTATTCCTTACACACTATTATAGAATGTGTTGTAGGTTCCACTGGGAAAAAAAAGAATGAAAAAAAATATTCTTTTAAACCTCACAGAAATGTTTCCAACTTATCAATCGATTATCTACAATGGAATCTACCATGCTAAATCAAATAAAAATAAAAATATTTCAATAAATACTAAGTTGACTTGTTTCTTTCAAGCAAGTATAATAGGTGTACATATGCTATAAATAATAGTCTTAAAAAAAAGGAAAGAATATTTTAACAAACAAAAAGAAGAAAAATCAGCCTTACATCAATGGTGCCAATTGGTGAAATAAAGAAATGATATATATATATATATATATATATGGTGGTTATGGTGTCTGGTGCGCTGCAGATGGATCTTGGTTAGCACTAGGAGCATCCGTCTACGGTCCAACCCTCAGCTAGCCTGCGGCAACCGTAACACATATGGACACACCAATGATGCCTTAAACCAGGAGATGTCTGCCACTATATTGCAGTGAAGGTTACCCAAGAGGGCCTTCAGCTAACCCTCGGTTACTAGAGGGGTCCTCACCAGCCTTGGGAGCGGTTCGCCTTCTGCCTCTCCACTGGCAAATCCTCTGCTCCCAGATCTGTAAGAGACTCCTCACTAGATGTCCGTTAGGTCCCATCTAAAAACGGTGCCATAGCAGGCCTCAGAAGTCTCCAAAGAAGTTTGCCGATATTGGCGGTAATTGAGGGCTTATCCACTCTGTGTTTTTTGCTCTTGCATCCCATAACATTGGGAAGTCGCTTTACATGCTGTGTTGGCAGGATGGAGAAGTAAATAGGGCAACTGAGGCCGTTTATTCTCCAGTTTTCACAGAGCTCCGTTGAGACACATCTTGTCAGTATGACTAAGAAGTTAAATAGAATGGACGCTGTTTCCTATTTTCTCAATATTTTTGTATACAATTTAAGCTAATATCTAAGTTGATGTTTGTTTAGATTTTGCAGAAATTGTAAAATGCAGCTTTACATAACATAGTTTGACAAAAGAGAAAATACTTGACTTTGCTCAGATATGTCTGGATAAAACACACAATATATTGTACCTTCTGGTATTTTAGCTGTTGGTTCTGGGGTGGTTGTAGTGGGTTCTGCAGGTGGTAACCTTACAGTAAATGACCAAGAAGCAGCACCAGAAGGTTTCGATTTGATGCCATTCTTTGTGGTTTCTCCATAAGTTCTTTGTCCTGATTTCTTTTCCACAATGAACTTACGTACATTTTTAGTTAGTATTCCAGCATGGATTGCAGCCAGGCACACAGAAGATTCCTAAATGGAGGGAATATCATTTATTGAAAGAATAATCTAAACTGAATGTCAAGCTAAATATGACTTTTTAGAACATTGAAATTATGTTTTTCATCTTCAAACTTACAGGCTTGTAGAAATCATCTCCATACACAGTCCCTTGGTTACTCTCACAATCTGATGGACATGTCACCCTAAAACAAGTGATAACATTTATTGCAAAGGTTTTTCTACGACTGGTGCTCATGACAATGATGTAATTATCTCAAATAAATGAATTAGATTAAGAAGAGATACTTACTCTGTAACAAGATTCCCTAAGACTTCCGCAGGTGAGGAACACTGTAATGTAACTTTGGAGGAAATGTAAAGACTATTATTAAAACAACCTTTCAAAGTATGACAATCAGATTATACAGCATGATAATGATTATTTTAGGTAATTACCGGTAAACAATTGATTTAAAAAAAGTGGATTATGAGCAAGATAAATTTAAAGTAAAGTAGCTTAAAAGGAAAACATATGAATATAATAATGTTTGAATGTCTTGGAAGAAAACTTTTGCTCAGTTGTCAAGTGGTAACTTGAGAACTTAAAGTGACGCTCTGGCACCAATACAACTTTAATGCATTTGATAGATTTTGGCCTCATTAACTTGCTTTATGTTTTGCATGCTGAAATCTTTATCGTTTTTACACAAAATAAATAAATGTTTTGCAGGATGCTGCATCAAAAGCCTGCCTCCATAGCCATGCTCCCTCATGCAAGAAAGCCTTACCTATCAAAGGTGTGCACACAGTCTCAGTCCCAACAACACTGAGTGAGATGTTTTTAATTTACACCTTGGCTGCACCTAGTCAAAAAACTACAAGCAGGTAGTGCTATCCTTTCTATATGTCCCCCTGAGTGTCCTCTCCTTCGAATGCAGGTTGTTTTGTTGTTCAGATCAATCAGTACTGCCCGTGGCTGAGCTGTTGGTGTACATTTGATAAGGAAGCATTTTTTTCTGGAATGAGGGGGTGTGGCTTAAAAGGTAGACTTATGGTGCAACATTCTGAAAAAAACATTTATTTATCTCACCCAAAAAACTTTAAAGATTTGAACATGCAAAAATACAGCATATAAATGAGGCCAAAACCTATCAAATGCATTGAAGTAGTATTGATGCCTGGAGTGTCCCTAAATGTATGACTTATTGTTATGGGCAAATGCAAATATTACAAGTTTTAGAATTAAATGTATTTCTTAAACTGTGTACTTTGTCTATAAGAGATATTGCAAACTGACAAGGTGTCAGAATGGAAAATATTGTTTTTCATACATGTTTCTTTAAGCAATAACCTCTAACCTACTTTCAATGCATAATATGTTTACGTAAATTTATCTTAGCTTAATACAAAACAAGTAATGCAATAACATCTTCAAGGCTATGCTACGTCATCAGACTTTAAGACGCCATCTTGTCCTAAGTCAGGGAATTTCCCATGACGTGTGCACCCTTAAGTTTTCATATAAACAATAGATAAGATGTTCAGACTTTAAGACGCCATCTTGTCCTAAGTCAGGGAATTTCCCATGACATATGCACTTACGTTTTAGTTATGGCCTTATCTTTTTGCCAAGTTAAGGGAGGTCCTGAAATGAACATCTAAGATATAAATATGTGTACCTTTTAAATTTTAAGGGACAGATTTTGAGACAGAGACACTGTCGCTCCATATTATAATGACTGAGAGATGTTGACATGTTCAAGAGGGTATGTTATTCTATGACTGATATTGCAAGCATGTAGTTTAGTCTTATAAACTATGCTATCAATTATTGTAATGGATTTTATATGTCTATATTTATATTTTTATTTAATAAAATATCTAAAAGACAAAACTGTATTGCTTCCAAGACAATCCTTATTTTATATTGTATTCTCAATTATTTATATATTTTAAATAGAGGATGTCTTACTAACTATATAATATTATGACTAAAGATATCTGTATGGTAAGCCCTGCTAAGTTCTATGCTTTAAGACGTTATAGTGATAAATAGGGGAATCAGCTGCGGTTACAATTGGCGCCCAACGTGGGGCTTGTACTTGGAAGCTTTAACTATAAAATAATATATATAAACATATACCTAGGTTACTTCTTATATTTATAAGAGAAGACACAATACTTTGTCATGGCACAAGTCTTGAAATATCAAGAATGTAATGAGCTATTTGTAGCCCAGACTCAGAGAGAGATATTCATCATGAAGAGATGATGTTAATGTGAACTTGTACAAGGCACTTGAAGTTCAAGTGCCAGGTACATTGTAATTAGCATATAATGCTGAAATTGTGGATCTTAAGTAATATCATAAGAGAACATATATATACATATTTGGTAAACTCCCTAATATGCCTAATACACCAGCACAGCATGGTCCATTAGTTCCAGGTCAGTGGGTTGTAGGCAGGGGGCATCCATGTTCTCTCTGTAGCTGCATAAGTTTGCATGCGCAGAAAAAAAGATTAATACAAGATGTTGTCAAGAGAAAAGTGATAAGACTAAGCGATGAAAGCAACACTTGCTATTATATTAAAAATAGATTTCGAAGTCTAATTCCAAAATGCAAAGAAAATTGCATTATGGCTTAATGAAAACATTCATGCCACAGAAGCAACATACAGACAGGATTTTAATTATTGCATTACTGCCTTCTGGATTGTAATATTCACTAAAATTAACTATCAGTGTTGTTTATATATAAATATATCATTGTTGTTTTTGAATAAATATATAGCCTAGGCATTAAAGAGCATTTACATGCTGTACCAGGCATTCAGCAGCCTGCTGTCTCAGAGCCAGGAACTGATTTTTTATTTTATTTATTAACATCATTATTTTTGAGATTTTTTTTATTTAGAGGTTATTCAGGTGCCTCAATTTATTAACACAGTACTAATTTTAGACTATGGTTCTTTATCTGGTGTAAGATCTTGCATACAAAATCACTCAACTAACAATCTACTCAGTATCTAGAACATCTATTTTTTTGTATTTAAGCAAGTATATATATATATATATATATATATATATATATGTGTATATACATATATATAATGCAAAATGTTCTGAAACAATGGTTAACAGACCTGGGAGAGAAAATAGAAAAGAGTCTATGTCTTATTATTATGGTATTTACCAGCGGATTCATTTCATGATTTCCATATGTGATTGTAGAAAGAGTTAGGTGGAGAATTTAAATTAACTTTCCTTACCCTTTTCTCAATCTCTTTATATAAAACTGAAGCCCATATCAAAATTACTATGTGTTTAGATGTTACATAAATTTGTAAAATATAGATTTTAATGAAATAGAGCATATATGACTTTGCTGAGATATTTCTTCTGAAATACACAAAATAGTGTACCTTCTGGTATTTTAGCTGTTGGTTCTGGAGTGGTTGTAATGGCTTCTGGAGGTGGCAACTTTACAGTAAATGACCAAGAAGCAGCACCAGAAGGTTTAGAATTGATGCCATTCTTTGTGGTTTCTCCGTAATTTCTTTGGCCAGATTTCTTTTCCACTATGAACTTTCGTACATTTTTAGTTAGTATTCCAGCATGGATTGCAGCCAGGCACACTGAAGATTCCTAAGTAGGGGAAATATAATTCATTGAAAAATAATCTGAACTAATTTACTTTAATGTCAAGCTAAATATGATTTTTTTTTTCATGGCTCTTAGAACACTGAATTATATTTTTCTATTTTTTGCTTTCAAACTTACAGGCATGTAGACATCAGTTCCGTACACAGTCCCTTGATTAGTCTCACAGTTTGCTGGGCAAGTCACCCTGAAACGAGTGATAATATTTATTGCAGAGGTTTTTTTTAGGACTGGTGCTCATGGCAATGGTGTAATTATCTCAAACAAACAACTTAAATTAAGAAGAGATACTTACTTTGTAACAAGATTCTCTAAGACTTCTGCAGGTGAGGAACACTGTAATGTAACTTTGGAGGAAATGTAAAGACTATTATTAAGTTGTCTTTCAAAGTATGACAATCAGATTATACAACATGGTGATGTTTAATTCAGGTCATTAAACAATTGGAAAAAGAAGCGATTATATGAACAACATAATTGAATAATAAAAAGGAAAAATGTATGACTGCACATGATAATGTTTGAGTATTTTTGAAAAGGACTCTGGCTTAGTTGTACAAGTGATAATAAACCAATGTGTATTCATGTCTTTTAAAACAAGAGAACTTAATGACTAAAGGTGTGAATTATTAAGATCATTATTTTTGAAGATTGTTTTATTTAGATGTTGGTCAGTGGCCTCTATTTATTAACTCGGGACTCATTTTTCACTCTGATTCTTTATGTGGTGTAGAAACATGTACACAAAATCCAACAATTAACAATGTTCTCAGCATATAGAAAATGTCTGTATTTGCATTTTTAGCAAATTTATATAAAATTTATTTATATACATTTATTATATATATAAATGCTAAACAGAATGTTCTCAAACAGAAAACTCAAAAAAAAGGCTAACATGAAAGACAGAACTGGGAGAGAAGACAGAAAGAAGAGTCTATCTCTTGATGTTATTTCAGTATTTACACGCGGATTAATTTAATCTTTTCCAGATCTGATCACGGGAAGAGTTAGGCAGAGAACTTAAGTGCAATTAACTTTATTTCTTCTCAATCTCTTTGTATAAAGTTAAAGCCTATATCTAAATTACTGTGTCTAAACATTACATGAATTTAGAATTCAGCCCTATGTAAAATATATTCTGTTGAAATAGAACACATGAGAATTTGTTAAGATACGTCTATATAAAAAGATACAAAATATTGTACCTTCTGGTATTTTAGCTGTTGGTTCTGGAGTTGTTGTAATGGGTTCTGCAGGTGGTAACCTTACAGTAAATGACCAAGAAGCAGCACCAGAAGGTTTAGAATTGATGCCATTATTTGTGGTTTCTCCATAATTTCTTTGGCCGGATTTCTTTTCCACAATGAACTTCCGTACATTTTTAGTTAGTATTCCAGCATGGATTGCAGCCAGGCACACTGAAGATTCCTTATTGGACGAAACATAATTTATTGAAAAAATAATCTAAACTAATTTGATTGAATGTCAAGTTAAATATGATTTTTTTTTCATGATTCTAATAACATCTTAGAAATTAACTTTTTGAAATTCAAACTTACAGGCATGTAGACATCAGCTCCGTACACAGTCCCTTGATTACTCTCACAATCCGATGGGCATGTCACCCTAAAATGAGTGATAATATTTATTGCAAAGGTTTTTCTAGGACTGGGGTTCATGACAATAATGTAATTTCCTCAAACAGATGACTCAGATTAAGGGGAGATACTTACTCTGTAACAAGATTCTCTAAGATTTCTGCAGATGAGGAACACTGTAATGTAACTTTGAGGGAAATGTAAAGAAGATTAGAAGGGCGTCTTTCAAAATGTGAAAAATCATACAGTACAACAATGAATACTTTAGGTTATTAAATAATTGTGAAAAGAAGAGATTATAACTTTAAAAAAGTATATTATATAAAAAAAATGGACATAAAAAAAATCAAATAAATAAATTAAAGTACAATGTCTGGGTGTTTTGGAAGGTGACTAAGGGGAAGGTTAATAATCAAGTCAATGAATCTCTTTTTGATAAAATACAACATATTTGAGTTTGTTCAGAAACATCAGCATAAAACATACAAAAGATTGTACCTTCTGGTAGTTTATTGGTTTCTGTTGATTCTGCAGACGGTATCCTAATACCAAATGACCAAGAAGCATCGTCAAAAACTCTTGATGTTATGCCATTCCTTCTAGATCCCCTATAATTGTTTAGTCCCGATTTCTTTTCAAGTAAGAACTTCCGTGTATTTTTAGTTAGTAAACCTGCATGCTTTGCGGCCAGGCACACAGAAGATTCCTGATTGGATGAAACACAATTAATTGAAAACATTTTCTCAAAATTGCTTACATTTTTAAGTTAAATATGGTTCTTTGCAGCCTTTAGAAATTGGAAATTTTTACTTTTCAACTTACGGGCATGTAGTCATCAGTTCCCCACACAGTTCCTTGTTCATCCTGGCAATCTTCTGGACATGTGACTCTAAAAGAAATCACACAATTTATTGCAGATTTTGTTGTGGGATAGATGCTCAAGGTAATAATGCATTCACCTTAAACAAGTGATTTTGATTAGGTAGAGATACTTACTCTGTATCTTGATCCTTAAATTGTTTTGCAGGGGTAGAGCATTCTAATGTTACTGTGGGAAAACAAAAGTATATTAGAAAGGCACCTTCCAACATCTGATAGTACAGGTATTATAGGTGGCGCTTAAAGGAAATATAAGGTGCAGCTAGATTACCAAAGTACCACATATACTTAAAAAACAAAATATAGTGTAGAGATAAAAGGTAAAAGCGCACAAAAAATACCAGAAGGATGTTACCTGTAATATATACAATTATGGTAACCAATAGTAGATATTCCTGGTATATACTCGTAAAGGATGTACTTGATGGTATGTATTACCTATACAAAGATACAACCAAACAACAAAAATATAGTGTAATCTGTATAAGATATAATAAAAGTGGATATTGAAAAGCTGAAACCACTCACAATTTATTGAGCCAATTGGAAGTTGGCTCAAAACTTATACAGCATGCATGTCTCATCCGTGGACATAGATGACATTTTCCTTTGGATGGACTCCCAATTTCAGGAACCCGGGGTTGAAATGAGGTAAAATTCCATCTATGTCCATGGATAAGACATGCATGCTGTATAAGTTTTGAGCCAACTTCCAATCGGCTCAACAAATTGTGAGTGGTTTCAGCTCTTCAATAGCCACTTTTATTATATCTTATACAGATTACACTATGTTTTTGTTGTTTGGTTGTATCTTTGTATAGGTAATACATACCATCAAGTACATCCTTTACGAGTATATACCAGGAATATCTACTATTGGTTGCCATAATTGTATATATTACAGGTAACACATCCTTCTGGTATTTTGTGTGTGCTTTTACCTTTTATCTCTACACTACCTTCCAACATTTGACACAATTATTATATCAGCTAATCTGTTGTTAAACACGAGAACTAGAACAAGGACTTTGTGTTTAAAATAGTCTTGTTATTTTTAAGATAATTTTATATTAAAGGTAGACCCTACATGAAGTTAAAAGGAAGCCTTAAGTAGGGTATTTTTTTAACAAACTAGAAAATGTATAAATATAAAGTAAAAATCCTTATCGAGTCCAGATCTGTCGATTTGGATTTTCACTTTATTTTGTTTTTATTTGTAACCTAATAAATTTAAAAGCTATGCCAAACCAAGTCCTTGAAGCCTTCAGGAACCTACATTGGGGAAGTTCTATCCCCAGAAAGTGGCACCTTGCTGATTACCCTCAGAGTCAGGAATTTAAGTCTGTTAAAAAGGTGAGCACAATACTTACCATAGGTGTACTACCTGCATTCTGTATAGTACCACACATTAGGTCGCTTTTCTCTCTCTTTTTTGTATTAACCCCTGAACCTCTATTTTGTATAGCGCTCCACTTATTGGTAAACATTGTATACCATACATTTCCTGTAGAGCTAAAATGTATTGTGGAAAAAGGGTGTTCCACTGTGTGTAGAGCTGCTTTTTATTCTTATTGTATCACTCATTACCTCCTAGTAGCGGTAAATTCTGTTTTTATTTTTAGAAAGAATTTGTGCTTGAACAAATACTTCAGTGTAAAGAAACTCTTACAAATTATTACACCTTTTGGTGTGAATTAGATGTATGAAAAATGTTACGAAGTTCACAGAAACAATAAAAGAATAGTAAAAACTGCTAAATGTTATATTGAATGTTAGTGTTTCTGTAGAACATTTACGTGTTTTTGTCCTAATGTGTTGTGCACAACATGACTAAATATTTTATTATTTTTAAATATTTTATGATTGTTCTTAAAATAACTTTTTTTTTATCCTAAATGGATGTCTTGAAATATATACATATCTTTGCATTGACACTATATTTGTACAAAAATTAGTTTAAGCTGGTTCATCTGAATCAGAATATTTTTAATCCACTCCCAAACAAATCGTCTCATCTGGGATTTACCTGTGGGGTCTTACTGAATTGATCCGTCTGGGATTTACAGGTGGAGTCGTATCAAAAGAATCAATCCATCTTTGATTTACCTCTGGAGTCTTATTTAATGAATAAGACTTGTTATACAAATCCTGAATGTGGCGGGTGGGGCTTGACTGCCAAGCTGGATGGATGCAGATCCCATCAGCTCCTCAGCATTGTATTGATAAAAGCTTCTAACCTACTCTCCGGCACCCAACTCAGGCAACAGCTGATGCTGGTTCCAGTGGTGAGCCCCTTAGCACTGGTACCTTCAACTACCAGCTCTTGTCCTACCTGCAGATCGTGATGGCCGGCAGGCAAATCTTGCGGCCTGGTGTTTGTGCGGAAGATGCGGTCGATCTCCTGCACTTTATCCGACTGGGCCCAGCTAACCTGCATTAAAGGTCCCGTGCTCCCCACGCCTGTGGGCTGGTGGGGGTTATCCCGGTCCCCGCTAGAGCCTACCTACCGAAATCGATTCCAATACAAAGCTCACGCAACGCCACACTCGTAGTCTCCCCAAGATTGCAGACTCACCTAAATCCCTCACAAGCACAACTCCATGCCCTGAAGAGGCTCTCCAGAACCTCGTGGAGTGATCTCTACAGTGGCTAGACGCACTCATTGCACAATTCTGGGTAAAACAAGAGCAGCGTGCAACAGCAGCCCCACAGCAGCCTTAAAAGGGAGTTCAGTGGAAAGTACGTCAGGAGGTCAGTGGATCTCTTTCGGGCAGAGCCCTTACTACAGCTACTACTTACACTTATACTAGCCCACCCGGGCCAAAGGCCACCAAGGGCATGACCCCACAGCATCGTCCGCACCGATGGAGGGCTGTCCGTTGCAGGCGACGCAAGATCACCACGGCCTTTTGTATCTCCCAAAAGGAGAAGGACTGGGACTGTCCGCAGCTCAAAGTGGCAGCCTCCACAAGGGCCTGGGGCTCACATAGACCCCCTCGTGCTGTCTGAGCACTTCCCAAGCACCGGAGTACACTAAATGATTTCTGGCTGTCTCCCACAGTTCCATAATCACTATTGAGAGTTACCCTATTAGTTGAAGACACCGTCTCACTCATGTCGAGTTTATTTGACCAGTTTATTTTAATTTCATGCATTCTTGATTTTCTCTTACATTGTGAAACAAAGGGCCTCTTTAGAGGGATGCAGTGGGACACCCTAGCTGAGTCTACATATATGCCTCGTTGTTTGGCGCTACTAAGCAAGTCTAATGGATGTACTTACAAGTCTAGATAGCCTTAGATAATAATTTACATTCAATGTTTTTTTATGAGTCTAGCCTAGTGCGTAGCTTGGTTATAATACTGTATCTATGCTTTAGACGTGCACCACTCTTGATTTCCAAACAAAAAACAATTGTGCAGTTTTGCCTATATGCCTACACTGTTAAGCTTAATGTTAACACTTGTCTTGCTTTTGCTGTTGTGGCATAGCGAAAATGCCTGTTACGCTCATGCACGTCAAAATATCATAAACTCTGATTTCTGAGATGGATGATATGTTAAAGGGACTCTCCAAGTAACATTTTAATCTAGGCTCCTCACACAGATTTCCATGTAAGGAGTTTCCATTTTCTTGTATTTTGATTCTTATGACCAATCCACTGTTTATGGCATTAACATTCTCATGGCTTTGTATGAGAGATCTGCTACTATGTCTGTAAATAACTCAATTCCTGAAAATAAATTAATTGAGCTATTAAGCAACTAGAAGCCATACCATTACTTCTATTGTTTTATTTAAATTTTTTTGCAGTGGTATTAATTATGTCTTTCCTTAAATAAAACATTTGCTGAGTGCTAAATTACTCATCCTATGAAGTCCTGCTGGGATTTTTAGACTCTTAAAGGGAGGACATGGTACCTAAATAGTCAGGAGAACACTGCAGCATTAGTAATAAATGTATGGATTCCTAACACTATAGTGTTCCTTTAGAAAAATGGTGGCTAAAGCAGTAACCCATATGCTTATAACTTTCAGGGAAGGGAATTTTTTTCTGTTTACCTCTAAATCCACCACTGCTACTAGTCTGTTCCTAAATTAATTTTGTTACAATATAATCCAATTTACATACTATGGATTAGCCTTTAGATGCTAAACCAGTTTGGACTATGACTACCGCTAAAGTCTCAGGTCTTTAAGGAGCTATTTCTTGTAGTGGCTGGCAATGTGATCATAGAGGGAAGGGTAGGATGACACTTCTCTTCTTTTACTTTTAGCTCATTTTCTGTAGCTGAGCTTCCATCTCAATCCAGTCCCTTCAAAAATATAACACAGTATCTACAATGTTTTAAAGTATTCCAGCTAAAGGTAGTGTGTATTAAGAGATTCTGGAGAGTTACCTGGAGATACTGCAGTAGATACAGGGAACATAAATGAACCATGCCAAATCCCATGTGTAGAGGATTTTACTCCATTCTTTGTGGATCCTTCATAGTTCTCCCGTCCCAGTAGCTTCAGGAAACGAACTCTTCCTCCCTTTTCATTGGCCAGTTTTCCATCATGAATAGCAGACAGACAAACGGAAGAATCCTAAGGCAAACAGTACATTACATTTTTCAATTAATTCCATTTATTTAAAATTATGTAAATGAATATATACATATATATATGTGGTTATCATCTTACGTCTGTATAGATTTGATTTCCCCAAACAAAGCCATTGTTCTCATCTAGACAATTTTCAGGACATTCCACTCTAAAAATGAAGTAAGAACGGATTTAGATTTCTGTACCACACATTTATTTAGCGTAAACTTAATTTCCTTCCTGTTATTTCGAATAATACTTACTCTGCACTTTCGGCTTCTATCTCGTCTGCACCCGTTGAACACAAAACTTTTACTGCAGTGATAGAATAAGATATTATATTTTAATTGGCAATTAAACTATTTTCTGCAGCAAACTTGAATGTCATAATGAACAAATTAAATTAAAAGAAGCAATAGATGAAAAGACTAAGAGAAATGGAGCATTGTAAATAACTGTCTCAATGTACAATGTATAGCAGCCATTTGAAATTGTCCCTGAGTTGTTAGTCTCACTGTTCTAAGCAAGGCACTGTCCTGGACTAGAGTCTGACAACAGACTGCCAAGGCTGTCCAAGATGTCCAATCCCTGTGGCACAATGTCACAGAGATCTGATGCCAACCACCGTTAGAAATGCTTGGTGGTAGTGGGAACACCGGTACACGTAGTGATCGCACAAGCACGAGATATGCAGTAAATGTGTTTGCAGAGTCCGTCTGCCCTTTTAATGCAATATATTTTCTGCTAAGGAATTTCAAGTAATATAAATATGCTTTTGCACTGAAACCAAATAAGCGCCAAGAACAAGAGAAGTTTAAAACAGATAAAGTGTGTAATCGTCAGTCTTCTGCAAGCAATTTTGTGAAACGAAAAATTCTACCTGTTAGCTAAATTAATAAAACACCAAAATGAAAAATCTAAGCTATGCACTTTTTGGATATTGATGGTTAAACATAGAAAAATAAAACTTTTTGCCTCCCACTAGAATGCCAAGGAAGCAGGATTTTAACCCATAACTGATATGTTTATTAAAAAAAATATCACCAAATGTCTTAACACATTAGTGTTGCTGCTGCAACAAGATTCATTCAACACTATATTCACCTGGTGGGAGGCTGGAAATTGGTTCTGTAGGTTCTTCGGATATTGGTACTGTCCCAGTTGATTCTGGAGATTTATCAGGTGATGGTGGTACTGATTTGGGGAACATAAATGATTCAGACCAGGTTCCATGTTTGAAAGACTTCACTCCGTTCTTGGTGGATTCCTCGTAGTTCTCAAGGCCAGGAATCTTCAGTATTTCTATTGTTCCTCCTTGATTAGTCAGTACTCCATCATGAATTGCTGCTCGGCAAATGGAAGAATCCTAAGGGAAGTGGTACGTTAAATTTTAATAACATATGAAGCCAAAAACATCTGTGGAAACACATTTAAAAATAGGTATTAAAATAAGATCTTACTCCTGTAAAGATGTGAGTTCCCCAAACAATATCGTTCATATCCTGACATCCCTCAGGACACACTAGTCTAAAAATAAAGTGAGAACTGATTTAGATTTCTGTTCCACACACATTTCAACGTAAACTTAATTTCCGTCCTGCAATTTCGAACAAGACTTACTCTGCACTTTTATCTTCTATCTCATCTGCACCCGTTGAACACGAAATCTCAACTGCAGTGAAAGAATAAGATATCACATATTCTTTAGTAAATAAAACAACCCAATATGGCATTATGAATAACAATATATTACAATATGAATATTATCTCAGAGAGAAAGCTTGTATTATGCTTTAACTTGTCTACCTACAGCATTACCTAGAGCAGCAAAGTATTCTTACATGGTTATTTTCTAATGGGAAAACTGTCAGGAATTCAAAGTGAATTAAAAGTGATTTTAAAATCTAAGGCCAAAGTAGACAAACAGCTAATTCTCCAAGTCCTGTTTGGCTACTTTAACCCCTTAAGGACACATGACATGTCTGACACGCCATGATTCCCATGATTCCCTTTTATTCCAGAAGTTTGGTCCTTAAGGGGTTAAATTTAAAATTTAGTTGCAAAGAATAATGCACAAAATAATTTAACATGGAAGATTAGTGCAATTAAACACATATGAGCATTGTCTTTGTCCAGTTAGCCAACAATCAATCCTTTCTTTTTCTTTGTTGCTCCTGTGAAGTTAAGTATGGTATTGCGTTACATACATTTTCTTATTTGTGCATATTTTCAGTATAGATCACATGTAGTTTTACGCCAGGATGTGTATTGTTTAGGTGTACACAGTACTATTTCTAATAACTTTATTTTATATAAGTTATTTAAATGGTTATTCCAACTATCATTACTATTAAAGCTTGCTTTAGTGGCTATAATGTCAGGAGTACCCTGGTGTTCCCATGTATTGGAGCAAACCAATTTGCCATGGCTTGCCCTTTTAGTTGGGTCCCATTGGGTGCCGACACACCTAATGCTGGTCAACGTGCATCTGTTTTCTATATATTATCAGTTCTTTATTGACTGACAGCATCAGCTTTTGTTCCAGGTTGTTTGAAGGCACTTCCACAGATTGAGTTACACCTCCAGCAGCAGCATAAAGTATTTGTATGGTAGGCAATATTCGTATAAATAAAACAAGATACACAATAACTACAGACAATGTTTAATTATTTTTCAATGGGCTTGTTCGTGGTGTTTATTCAAAGCCCAAGGGGCATGCAACCATAACTTTGTAACCATAACCATATAACATAGGGTTCACCAACTTTCAAAACTTTTAACTTTATTAACCACCAAATAGCCAGTCAGTCATAACTAACCAGACAGCATTTTACTTAAAACTTTTCAACTTTATTAACCACCATATTGCCAGTCAGTCATAACTAACCTGACCGCCTATTATATAAAACCATTTACCACCATATCCTTCCTCAGAACTTGACCCTAAGGATGACTTTATCCCCAATGCTTCATAACACCAAGACAATGCAATTCAATAAAAGTAAAGGGATGGGGGTGGGGTCCCTCCGCACCGTTCCTGCTTCAGTCCACTCTGACAGGATTAAACTTGTGCTGCTTCTTTTTATACTGTTCCAGTTTCCCGCTCTTTTTCTGCTTGCAACTTTCAACCAATCCCATGCCAGCCCCAGCAACAGCTGTGTCATCAATTCTGCCCAGATACCTGTCTAACTGACCATCTACCACCAGATGTAAAATGCTCACATTCAAATCCCAGACAAAACAGATTAACTCCTTCATTGCCACCATACATACATACCACAGTGCTTAGTGCCTGTGGCTTCTTTTTCAGGAAAAGCAGTGTTTCTTACAGATTCCAAGCACCATGACCACTGCAATACACTGATGTGGTTTGGACTAACTCTTAAACATGCATTATGGTAGACTATTTTGTTTTCCATTATCCTAATTTTAGGATTATTTTGGTAATATCTAATTTATTTTCCTATTTTATAATGTATATCTATGCTTTGTAAAAGTGATTTGTTTGTTTACCTTTATTTGTGGATAATACTTATATATATTTTTTTTATCTCCTTTACTGTCATAATGACATTTGTTCCCTTGTTAATGCTGCCTTCTTACGCTGTTACATAATGGTTCAATTTTAACGTGATTCCAGCCATATACATCATACATGCCTCTTAGCTCCTATGTATATGTTGCACTGTAGTTAAGAGGCTGGGGGCATTTGCTATATTATTATTTTAACCCCTTAGGGACACATGACATGTCTGACATGTCATGATTCCCTTTTATTCCAGAAGTTTGGTCCTTAAGGGGTTAAAATAGGATTGGGCCCTTATGTGTAGCTTTTGCCTTACTACAGATGTACTTGTATGCTATTAAATATTCCTGATTTTTGTATTTCGCCTGACCTGCAAAAATAATGATAATAAAAAATCCTCTGACTCAATTTTACAGGCTATTACAGAACCATATTCATATGGATGAATTATACCAATGAGACAATGACTGATCTGTTTCTCACAATCCAAAATAGAGGCTAAAATGGAGAGATGCAATATACAATAAATCCCTTTTGAGCAGCGAATTAATTGGAAGCAGAATTAAGCATTTTCCCAAAAGAGTGGGGAGGGACACAAAGGCATAAAAACCTAAATGAGAGGCCAGTCAAACTAATCAGACTTACGCAAGACTTCTGTAGCAAGGGATCGAAAAGTAAAATCCAATGAACTGTTGCATTTAAAACACAGTTATTAATATGTTGCTGATTTAGGGCAAACCATACCATCGCAAAGGACAGAAGAGAATTGTAAGAGAATCCATAGAAGAAATGCAACATAGCAAACTTCACACGTTATAAGACAGATTTCCCTTGTGATGTGTGATAGGGGGTGACATATTCAGTGTTCACTGTCAATGGGTGGTATACTAGATCTTCACCCTTTCCACTAGGATTCCAATGGGCATGAACAAGAAATGAGATGCAGGTTATTTTTTTTTAATAGGAGGTTAGCAATTGGATATCCTTTTATATTTGGGGCTATAGTTTTATTTTTGCCACTGCAGAGCTTATTGATATATATTCTTTTTACTGGGTTTCTCGGATGGAGTTGACTTATATTGACTTAAACATGTTTACATATTTACGTTTAGCTATTTATTGTTCATATTTTTCTGCATGGTTTGATGGCTGATTGCTGAATGGGTTTTAATAAGCCAGATTCGTTCAGCACCTCAGCAAGAGATAATTCTGCAGATCAACATTTTGTCTTTTATAAATATGCTCATGATTCTGATGATGTAGAAGGTAATAAGTTAGATAAGTTTGACTCTGAGAAGAAAACAATTTACATTTATGAAACCGCTTAGTTTGTCATCATAGACAAAAGGACTGATCAATCTTGTCGGTTGTATCTCCTGTCCAATCAAGAGGTGAAAAAATGGGACCCTGCTCGTATTATCTAAAGCCCTGGGATAGAGCACTGCTTTTTTTCCCACAATGAAGGATAGTCACTCCTGCTCTTCTCAGGATGGAAGGGGTTAGTGAGTCATCAGTTACTTTTTTTTCTACATAAAATGACTTCTCCTCCCATTGTTTCAATGATACAATATAGCACAAAGAAAACATTATAATCAAGTTATCACACTTGTTTTTTTAGTTTTTTTTTTTTATTCAGATATAATAATCACATTTTCCCAACTTAGAATTGGCATTGCAAAATAAATGCCTAATATTGCTTAGCCATCAGGATAGGCAATATTGTAGTAGTTTTCCAATGCAGAAGATTAATACCCATTTTTTTCCTGTTTCATTGGCTTGCCTGAAATTTTCCAGATTTTTTTTTTTTTTTTAGTGAACGAAATTCTGTCAAGTTGAACTACAACATGGCTGAAACTCTGCTTATTTTATTTTATTTTTTATTGTTGAACGAGGTGGTTTGATCAAAAAGCATTTTTTCGCCATGCACATGTCTACTGTCAGGAAAATGTATTCCTTTGCCTCAAATGTTAAAACAGCTGTTGAGGAAACTACAATGAATCAATAATCCCTCTAAAGAATATAAACGTAATGGGAGTATCAATAACATGAAGGCTTTGTCCATATTTTGCCTCCAACTGAAGTTCCATGGAAGAGAGAAGATTTCCTGAATGAAAATTTTAAGTTTTCACTTTTGAAAAATACTCAAAATAACAAAATATTCTCCTCAAAGTTTTGTTACTTGTGCATTTCTGCATAGGTATTAGAAAAAAAAACAATTGATTAATAAATTCACTTAGTAGGAGACTGGGTATTGGCACTGTAGGCTTACCTGGTACTGTTCCGGGTGATTCTGGAGATTTACCAGGTGATAGGGGCTTTGACTTGGGGAACATAAATGATCTAGACCAGGTTCCATGTTTAAAGGTTTTCACTCCATTTTTTGTGGATTCCTCATAGTTCTCAAGGCCAGGAACCTTTAATATTTCTACTCTTCCTCCTTCATCATTCAGTACTCCAGCATGAATAGCAGCTCTGCACACGGAAGAATCCTAAGGCAAATTGTAGATTTATGGTTAAAATAGATTAAAGGAAAAGGCAAGGCATCTTCACAGTTTACTGCTCCTCATACGTTTACAGTTAAAATAGATTATAGGCCACTTCCGGGCTGTGCTAGAGAGCTGTACATAAGGGCTGAAATCTTCATGTTCCGACAGGCTACCCAAGTTACAGTGTGGGCATACAGGCGTAGTGCAAGTGTAAATATTTGAATGGTATGTGGGTACTCTAATGTGGTATGAGAGAGTTATCGCCAGATGTATGTGGAGCCAATGAGTGAGTGATTGAGCATCCTAAGTAAAGGAAATAGCCACCTAATGGATGTACTGAAAGCGTCAGGGTGATGGTGGGTACCAAAAGAGAGGTGATTGGGTCTGAGACATGGGTAGTCCCCTATAATTGAGTTCTAGACTGTTTAGCTATTATACCATATGTTGTTTATTTTTTTTTATTTTTTTTTATGTAAAACTGGAATATATGAATCTGTTATTTTCAAAATGTGATGGTACCTAAACATACCGGAATATTCCACATTATTAATAAACAATTAAAAAAAATGAAAGGAAAACAATGTGGGTAACACATTTAGCTTAGGAATATGTACTGAGATGCACACTTACTTCTGTATAAATGTCATCTCCCCAAACAATGTCGTTTTCCTTCAGACATTCTGCAGCACATAACACTCTAAAAAGGAAGTAAGAGTTGGTTTAGTTTTCTGTTTCATGCACATTTTAGTGTAAACTTCATTTTCTCAATGTTTACAGTGAAGTAAAACTTACATTGCCCTTTCTTCGTCTATTTCATCTGCACCCAGTGAACATGGAGCCTCAACTGCGGCGATAGAACACAATATCACATATTGATTGGTAATTCAAATTTCACCAACCACTAACCTCAGTTAAATAATTAGGATAGTAAAAGAAGAAATAGATGACGAGGCTTACAAACAGGACAATGTGAAATTATCAACGATTACATAAATATCAACACATATTATGTTTGGGAAGTAATTAATCTAGAAATGTATTTTCTTGGAATTGTATTAGAACAGATGAAACAACAGGGGTTAATAAAGTTTCAAAACTAAGTGCAAAAATAGGTGAAATTTAGATATTTTAACTGCATGCAAGCTCTACCTGTCATTGAATTTATAGAACATGTCAATACAATATGTAAAACTATACATTTTTATTTTGGATATTGATAGCAGAAACAAATATGCTGATTGCAAAATTGGGAATTTTTACCTATTAATAAACTACTAACGATACTAAAGATACATTACTAATGATACCAAAAACAATGTTTTTTGTTTTTTGTTTTACAGTAACAGCATTACTGTTTTTTTTTTTGTGCATAGTCTTTAAAGGAGAAAAAAACACATATTATTTATAAATAAATTCACCTTGTGGAAGGCTCGAAGTGGGTTCTGTAAGTTTTCCTGTGACTGTTTCAGGTGATTCTGAAGATTTACCAGATGATGGAGGCTTTGACTTGGGGAACATAAAGGATCCAGACCAGGATCCGTGTTTAAAGGTTTTCACACCATTTTTTGTGGATTCCTCATAGTTCTCAAGGCCAGGAACCTTTAGTATTTCTACTCTTCCTCCTTCATCATTCAGTACTCCTGCATGAATAGCAGCTCTGCACACTGAAGAATCCTAAGGCAAATTATAGATTTATGGTTAAAATAGATTAAAGGAAAAGGCCAGGCATCTTCACAGTTTCTACTGTAATTATTCCACCAAGTATTCCACCATGAATAGCTGCTCTGCAAATGGAAGAATTCTAAGGGAAATCATATGTTTACAGTTAAAATAGATGATAGGCCCCTTCCGGGCTGTGCTAGAGAGCTGTACATAATGGGCTCAAATCTTCATGTTCCGACAGGCTACCCAAGTTACGGTGTGGGCATACAGGCGTAGTGCAAGTGTAAATATATGAATGGTCAGTGTATGTGGGTACTCCAATGTGGTATGAGAGAGTTATCGTCAGATGTATGTGGAGCCAATGAGTGAGTGATTTAGCATCCTAAGTAAAGGAAATAGCCACCTAATGGATGTATTGATAGCGTCAGGGTGATGGTGGGTGCCAAAAGAGAGGTGATTGGGTCTGAGACATGGGGAGTCCCCTATAACTGAGTTCTAGACTGTTTAGCTGTTATACCATAAGTTGTTTTTTTGTTTGTTTCTTTTTTATGTAAAACTGGAATATGTGAATCTGTTTATTTTCAAAATGTGATGGTACCTAACCATACCGGAATATTACACATTATTAATAAACAATTTTAAAAAATGAAAGGAAAACAATGTGGGTAACACATTTAGCTTAGGAATATGTACTGAGATGCCCACTTACTTCTGTATAAATGTCATCTCCCCAAACAATGTCGTTTTCCTTCAGACATTCTGCAGCACATAACACTCTAAAAAGGAAGTAAGAGTTGGTTTAGTTTTCTGTTTCATGCACACTTTAGTGTAAACTTCATTTACTCAATGTTTACAGTAAAGTAAAACTTACATTGCCCTTTCTTCGTCTATTTCATCCGCACCCAGTGAACATGGAGCCTCAACTGTGGCGATAGAACACGATATAAAATATTGATTGGTAATTAAAATATCAACAACCACTAACCTCAGTTAAATAATTAGGATAGTAAAAGAAGAAATAGATGATGAGGCTTACAAATAGGACAATGTGGAATTATCAATGATTACATAAATATCAACACATATTATGCTTGGGAAGTAATTAATCTAGAAATGTATTTTCTTGGAATTGTATCGGAACAGATGAAACACCAGGGGTTAATAAAGTTTCAAAACTAAGTGCAAAAATAGGTGAAATTTAGATATTTTAACTGCATGCAAGCTCCACCTGTCATTGAATTTATAGAACACGTCAATACAATATGTAAAACTATACATTTTTATTTTGGATATTGATAGCAGAAACAAATATGCTGATTGCAAAATTGGGAATTTTTACCTATTAATAAACTACTAAACATACTAAAGATACATTACTAATGATACTAAAAACAATGTATTTTTTTTGTTTTTTTTGTTTTACAGTAACAGTTTTACTGTTTTTTTGTGCATAGTCTTTAAAAGAGAAAAAACACATATTATTTATAAATAAATTCACCTTGTGGAAGGCTCGAAGTGGGTTCTGCAAGTTTTCCTGTGACTGTTTCAGGCGATTCTGAAGATTTAGTAGATGATAGGGGCTTTGACTTGGGGAACATAAAGGATCTAGACCAGGATCCGTGTTTAAAGGTTTTCACTCCATTTTTTGTGGATTCCTCATAGTTCTCAAGGCCAGGAACCTTTAGTATTTCTACTCTTCCTCCTTCATCATTCAGTACTCCTGCATGAATAGCAGCTCTGCACACGGAAGAATCCTAAGGCAAATTATAGATTTATGGTTAAAATAGATTAAAGGAAAAGGCCAGGCATCTTCACAGTTTCTACTGTAATTATTCCACCAAGTATTCCACCATGAATAGCTGCTCTGCAAATGGAAGAATTCTAAGGGAAATCATATGTTTACAGTTAAAATAGATGATAGGCCCCTTCCGGGCTGTGCTAGAGAGCTGTACATAATGGGCTCAAATCTTCATGTTCCGACAGGCTACCCAAGTTACAGTGTGGGCATACAGGCGTAGTGCAAGTGTAAATATATGAATGGTCAGTGTATGTGGGTACTCCAATGTGGTATGAGAGAGTTATCGTCAGATGTATGTGGAGCCAATGAGTGAGTGATTTAGCATCCTAAGTAAAGGAAATAGCCACCTAATGGATGTATTGATAGCGTCAGGGTGATGGTGGGTGCCAAAAGAGAGGTGATTGGGTCTGAGACATAGGGAGTCCCCTATAACTGAGTTCTAGACTGTTTAGCTGTTATACCATAAGTTGTTTTTTTTGTTTGTTTTTTATGTAAAACTGGAATATATGAATATGTTTATTTTCAAAATGTGATGGTACCTAACCATACCGCAATATTCCACATTATTAATAAACAATTTTAAAAAACGAAAGGAAAACAATGTGGGTAACACATTTAGCTTAGGAATATGTACTGAGATGCCCACTTACTTCTGTATAAATGTCATCTCCCCAAACAATGTCGTTTTCCTTCAGACATTCTGCAGCACATAACACTCTAAAAAGGAAGTAAGAGTTGGTTTAGTTTTCTGTTTCATGCACATTTTAGTGTAAACTTCATTTTCTTATTGTTTACAGTGAAGTAAAACTTACATTGCCCTTTCTTCGTCTATTTCATCCGCACCCAGTGAACATGGAGCCTCAACTGCGGCGATAGAACACGATATCAAATATTGATTGGTAATTAAAATATCAACAATTGCTAAGCTCAGTTAAATAATTCGGATAGTAAAAGAAGAAATAGATGATGAGGCTTACAAACAGGACAATGTGAAATTATCAATGATTACATAAATATCAACACATATTATGCTTGGGAAGTAATTAATCTAGAAATGTATTTTCTTGGAATTGTATTGGAACAGATGAAACAACAGGGGTTAATAAAGTTTCAAAACTAAGTGCAAAAAGAGGTGAAATTTAGATATTTTAACTGCATGCAAGCTCCACCTGTCATTGAATTTATAGAACATGTCAATACAATATGTAAAACTATACATTTTTATTTTGGATATTGATAGCAGAAACAAATATGCTGATTGCAAAATTGGGAATTTTCACCTATTAATAAACTACTAACGATACTAAACATACATTACTAATGATACCAAAAACAATGTTTTTTTTTTTGTTTTACAGTAACAGCATTACTGTTTTTTTTTGTGCATAGTCTTTAAAGGAGAAAAAACACATATTATTTATAAATAAATTCACCTTGTGGAAGGCTCGAAGTGGGTTCTGTAAGTTTTCCTGTGACTGTTTCAGGTGATTCTGAAGATTTAGTAGATGATAGGGGCTTTGACTTGGGGAACATAAAAGATCTAGACCAGGATCCGTGTTTAAAGGTTTTCACTCCATTTTTTGTGGATTCCTCATAGTTCTCAAGGCCAGGAACCTTTAGTATTTCTACTCTTCCTCCTTCATCATTCAGTACTCCTGCATGAATAGCAGCTCTGCACACGGAAGAATCCTAAGGCAAATTATAGATTTATGGTTAAAATAGATTAAAGGAGGGGGGGCGGAGCCTGGCAGCGAGACGGGCTGGACGCCATTTCTGGGAGCTCCTTCCCGGCAAACAAAATCCGTCCCAAATCACCCATAAAAAGACCCCATCCAGCCCTGAACACAGCGGGTACGGGCTGGGGACATCCCGCGGCATCGCCAGATGCCCTTTCAATACATCCCAAGGCAGACCAAGCCGAAAAGGAGAACAGGGGCCTACTACGCGCCGACGCTCGCCGACCTCGAAAAACTTTTCGGCGGAGCGGACGCGCACAAAGCAGCGGACATCCGCACTTACCCCTCTACAACTCTCCATAACTCCTCCACAGCAATGGGGCGCCACTCCCAGAGACCTCAAACCGCCCCAGCAACGGACCAGCAGGATATCGGCACTCTCCTACAACGTCAGGTACCATCCAAAATGGCGGCTGCCGGCAGCCATGACACCCACATGTCCTCTGACTTGCCAAACCAGTCACACAACACAATATCAGCTACACAAGGGAATCCAAACTCCATGACTGGGGATATCCCCGGAGGCACAGCCCCTGCCACTAAGCAGGATCTGCACAACATTCAGAACACACTGCTGGAAATACAGAAGCTACTAACTGCAGACATGGACTCCCTAAAATCTAATATGCAGCAGCTCAATGATAGGACAACACACACTGAAGGGGACATAGGGAAACTACACAATGAAGTAGCTGAACTGAAAACAGCAATGAACCACCTTAAAACTACACAGCAGGCTATGTCACTTCAGATGACTGCACAAGAAGATAGGCACCGCCGCAATCATCTTAAAATCCGCGGGGTCCCCCCTGAGATCGACGCAGAGGAATTACCTCACTATATAAGAAGGCTAATAGCCTCACTGTTGCCATCAACACTAGCCAAGAAACTCACTATAAATGGACTGTACCGGCTGCCCACCATCACCAAAACAGCAACCCCAATCACTGGCGACGTCATTCTTCGCTGCTGTACACCACAAGATAAGGGCCAGATCATGGCAGCAGTGAGGGGAAAAACCCCATTACCATTCGAAAACGCACACCTAACCTTCTACCAAGACCTCACTAAAACTACACTTCAATGGCGTAAATCACTGCAGCCTCTCACCAGCCGCCTGTGTTCCGCAGGGATAAAGTACAGGTGGGGCGCGCCAAGATCCCTACTAATCACACACAACGGGACGACCCACAAGCTCACAACTGAATCGGAAGCACCCGCAATACTCCACAAGCTGGGCCTTACAGAAGCGACAACCACAACTTCTGCTCTCCGAGTCGAACACACCTGGAACCCCGAGTCAACGATCCCATTCGTACCGAGAGTCGCACCAACAACCTGACCGACCAAGGAGAGGGAGCAGCCACCCCACACCGAGAAACAAACTATGACACATCACCAATGTTCTTGGTTTCTACTATACGTTACACTAACCTTTGTTCAGATCTCTCCCATCTTAATGGTTATCCTACTCTTACCCGGCACATATACTAAACAACCTACTATTACCCGTTCCACATACTAACGGACCTGGAGAGGGGCAGCCTCAGACCCGTCTCACATACATACATGATATACACCCACAAGAGGTGTACGACCCCCCCCCCGCTACCCCCTTGGTTAGGGGTACCTACCCACTAGGGAAACCGAAACAATCCTCAGGTCAACACTACTCACACTTTGGCTACCCACACGCTTCCCTTATCAGCGCACTCATGATCTAACACATTACTACAACATAATCTACTAGTACCCTCATGTAAAAACTTTAACCCACTCATGAATACCCAGTATACTAACACTTAGCCTCCACTGACTCTTAAACAACATAGTATACTACCCAACTTGGACCAGAGGGAGGAAAACATCTTCCACACTGCAGAAACCACACATATCACTCCCACCTTCAAACATGGAGTTAACACCTCATAAACAAAAATGTGCGAAATGTTCATTATGATGCCTTGTCTACTAACCCAATATCTAACATTGTTACCCTGCATTACTGTTACAATGCCAGTCCTGGCTGTTGTGGCCGAACGGGTTTGTGTTAATCTGAAAACGCACCAAAAATAAAGAATTTAAAAAAAAAAAAAAAAAAAAATAGATTAAAGGAAAAGGCCAGGCATCTTCACAGTTTCTACTGTAATTATTCCACCAAGTATTCCACCATGAATAGCTGCTCTGCAAATGGAAGAATTCTAAGGGAAATCATATGTTTACAGTTAAAATAGATGATAGGCCCCTTCCAATGTGGTATGAGAGAGTTATCGTCAGATGTATGTGGAGCCAATGAGCAAGTGATTGAGCATCCTAAGTAAAGGAAATAGCCACCTAAAGGATGTATTGATAGCGTCAGGGTGATGGTGGGTGCCAAAAGAGAGGTGATTGGGTCTGAGACATGGGGAGTCCCCTATAACTGAGTTCTAGACTGTTTAGCTGTTATACCATAAGTTGTTTTTTTTTTGTTTGTTTTTTATGTAAAACTGGAATATATGAATCTGTTTATTTTCAAAATGTGATGGTACCTAACCATACCGGAATATTCCACATTATTAATAAACAATTTTAAAAAATGAAAGGAAAACAATGTGGGTAACACATTTAGCTTAGGAATATGTACTGAGATGCCCACTTACTTCTGTATAAATGTCATCTCCCCAAACAATGTCGTTTTCCTTCAGACATTCTGCAGCACATAACACTCTAAAAAGGAAGTAAGAGTTGGTTTAGTTTTCTGTTTCATGCACATTTTAGTGTAAACTTCATTTTCTCAATGTTTACAGTGAAGTAAAACTTACATTGCCCTTTCTTCGTCTATTTCATCCGCACCCAGTGAACATGGAGCCTCAACTGTGGCGATAGAACACGATATAAAATATTGATTGGTAATTAAAATATCAACAACCACTAACCTCAGTTAAATAATTAGGATAGTAAAAGAAGAAATAGATGATGAGGCTTACAAACAGGACAATGTGAAATTATCAACGATTACATAAATATCAACACATATTATGCTTGGGAAGTAATTAATCTAGAAATGTATTTTCTTGGAATTGTATCGGAAGAGATGAAACACCAGGGGTTAATAAAATTTCAAAACTAAGTGCAAAAATAGGTGAAATTTAGATATTTTAACTGCATGCAAGCTCCACCTGTGATTGAATTTATAGAACATGTCAATACAATATGTAAAACTATACATTTTTATTTTGGATATTGATAGCAGAAACAAATATGCTGATTGCAAAATTGGGAATTTTTACCTATTAATAAACTACTAAACATACTAAAGATACATTACTAATGATACTAAAAACAATGTATCTTTTTTTTACAGTAACAGTATTACTGTTTTCCTTGTGCATAGTCTTTAAAGGAGAAAAAAAAAACATATTATTTATAAATAAATTCACATTGTGGAAGGCTCAAAGTGGGTTCTATAGGTTTTCCTGGTACTGGTTCAGGTGATTCTGAAGAAGGCTCTGTTTGAATACAGAGATAAATTACGTTTTCAGTTGGAAGAGGTAGAAACCATAGAAGTGACTAATATTAGAGAAAATGTATCCACAGATAATGATCTAGAGACTGTGTGCAATAGTTTGGAGAAACTTTTAGCAAAGGAAATTAAGTATAAGTGGGAGGTTGCCACTTTAGAAAAGTATAGAAGTGAAAAAATCACACCACGTGGGCTTAGATTTACGAAAACACCCACTTTTGAGAATGAGGATAATCAAAAATATATGACCATTTGGAACAATGCCCTGGAGAGGTTTGCTTTTGAGATGATGGATATAGTGATAGCATGTAGATCGGAATCACTGGTTAAAATAGACAATGATATTAAGGATATACATAGGAAACTGGAACCTGTGGTTGGTTCTAGGGATTTCGAGGAACTAAGTGAGAAAACTATGTCCAATTTGGACAAATTAGAGGAACAAGTTAAAACTGTAAAACAAAGAAAGTACAAAAGGGATAAGACGGATTATAAAAACAATACCGTCACCAATTGGTCGAGGACAAATAAAGACAATAGACAGAGAATAAGCCGTATACCATATAGATCAAATTATGCACCTAACAGAGAGAGGTCAAACAATAGGTCATATGAGAACATACGTACAAGTAATAGGTTTTATGAGAATACACGTAAGTGGGGCAATCCTAAAGCAAATGATGATAAATGGACAGAAGTGAAATCTAGGTACAACCAGAGACGTAACTTTAGGAGTACAGAATCTGATACTCCTAAGAGTAATGGGATTCAATTGAAAAACAGATTTGATGCCCTGAGTGATGATACCCCCTTTAATAGAGAGAGTGTTTTTTTAGGGAGGCAGAGGAGAGAGTTTGCAACATCCGCACAGAAGAGGGTAAGATACAGGGATACAGAGGATGTAGAGGAGGAGTTCAACTACAACTCCGGAAAGAGAGGAAGGTTGTTAAACCGGAGGGAATAATAAACCTCTCAAGTCATGTGTTAGAGAATAATGAAATTAGGATTCTTAATAAAGGCTTAAAATTTGCCCCTAAAAGGAAATTTGACTCATTTTCCGCGTATGTGGATATTCTAAAATACTCTAGGAACTTAACGTTAAAAAGATTTTTTCATCTAAATAGAATCGACAATAAAATAGATGATACCCATACCCAACTTAGAAATAAGTCTAATTTTTATCCCAGCACTTATAAGACTGGTGCAATAGAGATGTTTGAAAAATCCATTATGGATGATTTTAAAATTTTAGAAAATAAAAGAAAGAATAATCGAAGTGATAACCTCAACCCACAGGAAAGAGATGCTTTAAAAAGACTGAGGGACAATAAACTGATAATCATTAAACCTGCCGACAAGGGGGGTAGTATTGTCATCCAGGATACAAAAGACTATCTGAAAGAATGTTTTAGACAGTTGAATGACGAGGTGGTATATAAGAAACTTAAAGATGATCCCACTACTGAAATCCAAAAATCTCTATTTGAACTTCTTAATAGAGGTATGGACAGTAAAATACTTAATGATAAAGAATTTAAATTTTTGAAAAATGATTTTCCCCGAATTCCGACCTTTTACACCTTACCAAAGGTGCATAAGAATGAGGAATGTCCACCAGGAAGGCCTATTGTGTCGGGTATAGGGTCAATTTCGGCTAATCTCTCTAAATATGTTGATATCCATTTGCAAGATGTGGTTAAGAGTATGCCATCGTACATAAAGGATACGTCAGATATTATAAGAGTGCTGAAAGATATAGAATGGAAGAGCACGTACATTCTGGTGACGAGTGATGTGTCGTCTCTATACACTGCTATCCGACATGATTTAGGGTGCAATACAGTGAGAAAATGTCTTGAAAATTTTGGGAAACATTCTAAAGAACAGATAGATTTTATTATGGAAAGTATTAATTGGATACTAACTAATAATTATTTTGTTTTTAATTCCCAATTTTATCTCCAACAACAGGGCACGGCGATGGGGGCCAGGTTCGCTCCCAGCTACGCCAACCTGTTTATGTCAGGTTGGGAACAAGAGTTCATTTATGGCAGTGTAGAATGGGAGTCGAACCTGGTCACCTATAAGAGGTATATCGATGACCTGATTTTTATTTGGAATGGTTCTTATTTTTTGTTAGAAGAATTTTTAAGTAAATTAAACATTAACAACTGGGGTATAATTTTAACCAATGAATGTAGCACAACAAATATCAACTTTTTAGATTTAAATATTTATATTGAAAATAATAAGATCATGACAAAGAATTTTTTTAAAAAGGTTGATGCGAATAGCTATGTTTTATTTAACAGCGGTCATTACACACCGTGGCTGAATAACATACCCAAAGGTCAATTCCAGAGATTAAGGCGTAATTGCACGAGTGATGTTATGTACGAAGAACAGGCCATGATTTTAGAAGATCGTTTTAAATATAAGAAGTATCCTGTAGATTTAATATATAAAGCTAAGGTCGAAATGGGCCAAATTAGTCAGGAGGATCTCATCAGACCAAAGAATAAATGTACTATGGAAGATCATAAAATTGCACCTTTAGTATTAGATTTTAACGAAAATTTTAAAGAAATTAAACATATTATACACAGGCATTGGCACTTACTTAAAAAGGATAGGGAACTTAATGTTTTATTACCTGATAAACCCTTCATAACATTTAGGGGAGCCCCTAGTTTTAAAAGTATTTTAACAAATGTTTATCCAAAAGAGGAAAGTGTTAATAGGTCAACTAATAATTTTTTAGCTAACAAGAATGGTTTTTATTCTTCCAATAGATGTATAGGTTGCAAATGTAGCGCCAATAGTACTTTGAAAGGAATTAATAAATTTAAAAATAAGTACAATAATGAGGAACACCAGATTAACGAATTTATTACCTGCTTTACGAGAAATGTGATCTATTTATTGATATGCCCATGCGGATTGCAATACGTGGGTAGAACCATCAGACCTCTACATAAAAGAATAGCGGAACATGTTTATAACATAAGGAGAGGGTATGAGGCACATAGTGTATCAGCCCACTTTAAAAGATTTCACAATATGGACCCAAAAGGCCTTATGTTTTTAGGTATTCAGAATGTTAAGAAGTCATGGAGAGGAGGTAATTTTATACAACAAATAGGAAAGGTGGAAATGAGATGGGTATATAGGCTGAATACCCTGAAACCCTCTGGTCTTAATATCGAATTTGACCTTTTTAATTTCATGTAATGCAATTTCTTCTCTTTGTGGTGCTTTTTATATTCACCTGATGTATTTTGTCTATTAATTAACTGGTAAGAAGTGACCTGACTTAAAATAGATTTATGTTTTTAAACTTATAATGTATTCTTAAATTTAAATTATGTCTTTAGTATGTCTCTTTAAGAGCTGGAATAGTCTGGGTATACAAATTGAATTAACAGCTGTAGGAACACATTGGACTCTATCGGGAACATAAACACGCCTACTTTTTGAGACTGTTAAAAAACGGGATGGTCGGCACAGGAACACGTGATCTGAGGAAGCCTATACGGCGAAACGCGTCATCACGCTAGCACGCAGGACGTGAGGGAGATTGGACGCTCGAAAGACTGAAGGACAAGTTTTATGATATCCAGAGATACCGGTGTCCGGATGTTTAACTATTTGTTTGAATGGAAGTCTGAGCGATCTCAAATCTAACCTGCAAAAGTCTGCGGAATATTTTACCAATAAAATTTATTTTATACTTGACGGCCGCCCGATCGTTTTTTTCCCCATTGGAATCTGTAAGCAGTTCATTTCCTGGAGACACTGTGTAACAGTGAGAAAGCGAGGATAGCCTGAGCAGTCTCTTTACCTGCTCCATGTTTGTGAGTGTTCATCACATTTTTTAAATATTTATTAATATCAAAACAATATTATACTATTGCATTTTGTCTCTTTTTGTTTTACATGTGGAGAGTCAAGTTGTTTTTATCAAATTTGGGTTTGTATACCTAAGTAACTACACTGATTCACAAACTAGCACTTAATTTTAAAAATAGGAATATTCTTAAAAACAGAATAAATTTTCTTTTTTGCACTTTAAATAAATTGTATAATTGATGGTATATATGATATATGTCACAACATTGGGATTTAGCACATTTGACACTTTAGCACTTTTTATGAGTGTTGTGTTTTGCACAGATTTGTGAACGCACAGTTATTTAAAGGCACAGCGCACTTTATGTTTGAACCATTTGTATTTTAGTGTTTTATGAGCTTTTACACTTATAAGGTGCTGCTATTATTTAATATATACAATTTTTAGTCACTTGAAATACATTGCGCCATTTTAGCTTGTTATTTGGTTATATTGGATTCTGAAGATTTACCAGATGATGGAGGCTTTGACTTGGGGAACATAAAGGATCCAGACCAGGTTCCGTATTTTAAGGATTTTACTCCATTACTTGTGGATCCTTCGTAGTTCTCAAGGCCAGGGATCTTCCGTATTTCTACTATTCCTCCTTCCTCGTTCATTGCTCCAGCATGAATAGCAGATTTACAGATGGAAGAATCCTAATGGAAACGGTGCATTTATTGTTAAAATTATATTAATAACACACGGATAACACAGTTAACTTAGGAATATGTATTGAGATGCAGTCTTACATCGGTATAGATTTTATCTCCCCAAACATTGCCTTCCTCATTCTGACATCCTGCATCACAAAGCACTCTAAAAATGAAGTGAGAAATGTTACAGGTGTCTGTTCCATGCATCTTTTTACATAAATGTAACTTTCTTCCTGCTACTTAACAGTTATTTCACAGTGATATAAAACTTACGTTGCCAATTCTTCTGCAATCTGGTCTGCACTCATTGAGCATGAAGCCTTAACTGCAATGACAGAATAAGATGTCACATACTCATTGGTAAATAACATACCTACTGTAGCAAATGTCAATGTAATAATTGGGAAATTAAAACAGGAAAACAATGATAAGGCCTAAAAAATGCGTCCTATAGCATTATCAATGACTATATAAATTGCAACTTAATCTATACTCGGGAACTGTAATTAACCTTACAATGCATTTGCTTTGTAATATATTGGAACATGGATTGTTGAAATTTCCCTGCGATGTGTAAACATAGGTAAGATTGATCTGTTTGCAAATATTATTATCAAATTACAAGATCCACCCATCAGTGACTTAACAGAGCGCAATTTGGAATATTAATGACAAAGCATGGAGAAATTGCCATGTTTTGCCTTCCATTGCATTTCAGCAGAAGAAAGAAGTGTGTTTCCTGATTGCAAAGAAATCGGGTTTTTACCTATTACAAACAAATGAATAAATAAATTCACCTGGTGGAAGGCTCGAAATGGGTTCTGTAGGTTTTCCTGGTACTGGTCCAGGTGATTCTGGAGATTTTCCAGATGATGGAGGCTTTGACTTGAGGAACATAAAGGATCCAGACCAGGTTCCGTATTTTAAGGATTTTACTCCATTCCTTGTGGATCCTTCATAGTTCTCAAGGCCAGGGATCTTCCGTATTTCTACTATTCCTCCTTCCTCGTTCATTGCTCCAGCATGAATAGCAGATTTACAGATGGAAGAATCCTAATGGAAACGGTGCATTTATTGTTAAAGTTATATTAATAACACATGGATAAGACAGTTAACTTAGGAATATGTATTGAGATGCAGTCTTACATCGGTATAGATTTTATCTCCCCAAACATTGCCTTCCTCATTCTGACATCCTGCATCACAAAGTACTCTAAAAATGAAGTGAGAAATGTTACAGGTGTCTGTTCCATGCATCTTTTAACATAAATTTAACTTTCTTCCTGCTACTTATAAGTTATTTCACAGTGATATAAAACTTACGTTGCCAATTCTTCTGCAATCTGGTCTGCACTCATTGAGCATGAAGCCTTAACTGCAATAACAGAATAAGATGTCACATACTTATTGTAAATAACATACCTACTGTAGCAAATGTCAATGTAATAATTGGGAAATTAAAACAGGAAAACAATGATAAGGCTTAAAAAATGCATCCTATAGCATTATCAATGACTATATAAATTGCAACTTAATCTATACTCGGGAACTGTAATTAACCTTACAATGCATTTGCTTTGAAATATATTGGAACATGGATTGTTGAAATTTCCCTGCCAAGTGTAAACATAGGTAAGATTGATCTGTTTGCAAATATTATTAACAAATTACAAGATCTATCCATCAGTAAGTTAACAGAGCGCAATTTGGAATATTAATGACAAAGCATGGAGAAATTGCCATGTTTTGCCTTCCATTGCATTTCAGCAGAAGAAAGAAGCGTGTTTCCTGATTGCAAAGAAATTTAGTTTTTGCCTATTACAAACAAATGAGTAAATAAATTCACCTGGTGGAAGGCTCGAAATGGGTTCTGTAGGTTTTCCTGGTGCTGGTTCAGGTGACTCTGGAGATTTACCAGATGATGGAGGCTTTGACTTGGGGAACAAAAAGGATCTAGGCCAGGTTCCGTATTTTAAGGATTTTATTCCATTCTTTGTGGATTCCTCGTAGTTCTCAAGGCCAGGGATCTTCACTATTTTTGTTTTTCCTCCCTTATCAGTCAGTACTCCAGCATGAATAGCAGCTAGGCATATGGCAGAATCCTAAGAGAAATGGTACATTAAGTTATAGAAATATATTAATGCAGAACAATTTGGGTAACAACTTTAGTTTACGAATATGTATTGAGATAAAAATCTTACGTCTGTATAGCTGTAAGTTCCCCAAACTTTGCCATCCTCATCCTGACATCCCTCAGGACATATTATCCTAAAAATGAAGTAAAAACTGTTACAGATGTCTGTGCCATGCTTGATTTAACTTAAACTTAACTTTCTTCCTGCTACTTAACAGTTATTTCACAGTGATATAAAACTTACGTCGCCCGTTCTTCTGCTATCTGCGCTGCACTCATTGAACATGAAGCCGCAACTGCAATAACATAATAAGATGTCACATACTTATTGTAAATAACATACCTACTGTAGCAAATGTCAATGTAATAATTGGGAAATTAAAACAGGAAAACAATAATAAGGCCTAAAAAATGCATCCTATGGCATTATCAATGACTATATAGATTGCAACTTAATCTATACTCGGGAACTGTAATTAATCTTAAAATGCATTTGCTTTGAAATATATTGGAACATGGATTGTTTAAATTTCCCTGCCAAGTGTAAACATAGGTAAGATTGATCTGTTTGCAAATATTATTAACAAATTACAAGATCTATCCATCAGTAAGTTAACAGAGCGCAATTTGGAATATTAATGACAAAGCATGGAGAAATTGCCATGTTTTGCCTTCCATTGCATTTCAGCAGAAGAAAGAAGCGTGTTTCCTGATTGCAAAGAAATTTAGTTTTTACCTATTACAAACAAATGAGTAAATAAATTCACCTGGTGGAAGGCTCGAAATGGGTTCTGTAGGTTTTCCTGGTGCTGGTTCAGGTGACTCTGGAGATTTACCAGATGATGGAGGCTTTGACTTGGGGAACATAAAGGATCCAGGCCAGGTTCCGTATTTTAAAGATTTTATTCCATTCTTTGTGGATTCCTCGTAGTTCTCAAGGCCAGGGATCTTCACTATTTTTGTTTTTCCTCCCTTATCAGTCAGTACTCCAGCATGAATAGCAGCTAGGCATATGGCAGAATCCTAAGAGAAATTGTACATTAAGTTATAGAAATATATTAAAGCAAAACAATTTGGGTAACAACTTTATTTTACGAATATGTATTGAGATAAAAATCTTACGTCTGTATAGCTGTAAGTTCCCCAAACTTTGCCATCCTCATCCTGACATCCCTCAGGACATATTATCCTAAAAATGAAGTAAGAACTGTTACAGATGTCTGTGCCATGCTTGATTTAACTTAAACTTAACTTTCTTCCTGCTACTTAACAGTTATTTCACAGTGATATAAAACTTACGTCGCCCGTTCTTCTGCTATCTGGGCTGCACTCATTGAACATGAAGCCGCAACTGCAATAACAGAATAAGATGTCACATACTTATTGTAAATAACATACCTACTGTAGCAAATGTCAATGTAATAATTGGGAAATTAAAACAGGAAAACAATAATAAGGCCTAAAAAATGCATCCTATGGCATTATCAATGACTATATAGATTGCAACTTAATCTATACTCGGGAACTGTAATTAATCTTAAAATGCATTTGCTTTGAAATATATTGGAACATGGATTGTTTAAATTTCCCTGCCAAGTGTAAACATAGGTAAGATTGATCTGTTTGCAAATATTATTAACAAATTACAAGATCTATCCATCAGTAAGTTAACAGAGCGCAATTTGGAATATTAATGACAAAGCATGGAGAAATTGCCATGTTTTGCCTTCCATTGCATTTCAGCAGAAGAAAGAAGCGTGTTTCCTGATTGCAAAGAAATTTAGTTTTTACCTATTACAAACAAATGAGTAAATAAATTCACCTGGTGGAAGGCTCGAAATGGGTTCTGTAGGTTTTCCTGGTGCTGGTTCAGGTGACTCTGGAGATTTACCAGATGATGGAGGCTTTGACTTGGGGAACATAAAGGATCCAGGCCAGGTTCCGTATTTTAAAGATTTTATTCCATTCTTTGTGGATTCCTCGTAGTTCTCAAGGCCAGGGATCTTCACTATTTTTGTTTTTCCTCCCTTATCAGTCAGTACTCCAGCATGAATAGCAGCTAGGCATATGGCAGAATCCTAAGAGAAATGGTACATTAAGTTATAGAAATATATTAAAGCAAAACAACTTGGGTAACAACTTTAGTTTACGAATATGTATTGAGATAAAAATCTTACGTCTGTATAGCTGTAAGTTCCCCAAACTTTGCCATCCTCATCCTGACATCCCTCAGGACATATTATCCTAAAAATGAAGTAAGAACTGTTACAGATGTCTGTGCCATGCTTGATTTAACTTAAACTTAACTTTCTTCCTGCTACTTAACAGTTATTTCACAGTGATATAAAACTTACGTCGCCCGTTCTTCTGCTATCTGGGCTGCACTCATTGAACATGAAGCCGCAACTGCAATAACAGAATAAGATGTCACATACTTATTGTAAATAACATACATACTGTAGCAAATGTCAATGTAATAATTGGGAAATTAAAACAGGAAAACAATAATAAGGCCTAAAAAATGCATCCTATGGCATTATCAATGACTATATAGCTTGCAACTTAATCTATACTCGGGAACTGTAATTAATCTTAAAATGCATTTGCTTTGAAATATATTGGAACATGGATTGTTGAAATTTCCCTGCCAAGTGTAAACATAGGTAAGATTGATCTGTTTGCAAATATTATTATCAAATTACAAGATCCACCCATCAGTGAGTTAACAGAGCGCAATTTGGAATATTAATGACAAAGCATGGAGAAATTGCCATGTTTTGCCTTCCATTGCATTTCAGCAGAAGAAAGAAGTGGGTTTCCTGATTGCAAAGAAATTTAGTTTTTACCTATTACAAACAAATGAATAAATAAATTCACCTGGTGGAAGGCTCGAAATGGGTTCTGTAGGTTTTCCTGGTACTGGTTCAGGTGATTCTGGAGATTTACCAGATGATGGAGGCTTTGACTTGGGGAACATGAAGGATCCAGACCAAGTTCCGTATTTTAAGGATTTTATTCCATTCTTTGTGGATTCCTCGTAGTTCTCAAGGCCAGGGATCTTCACTATTTTTGTTTTTCCTCCCTTATCAGTCAGTACTCCAGCATGAATAGCAGCTAGGCATATGGCAGAATCCTAAGAGAAATGGTACATTAAGTTATAGAAATATATTAAAGCAAAACAATTTGGGTAACAACTTTAGTTTACGAATATGTATTGAGATAAAAATCTTACGTCTGTATAGCTGTAAGTTCCCCAAACTTTGCCATCCTCATCCTGACATCCCTCAGGACATATTATCCTAAAAATGAAGTAAGAACTGTTACAGATGTCTGTGCCATGCTTGATTTAACTTAAACTTAACTTTCTTCCTGCTACTTAACAGTTATTTCACAGTGATATAAAACTTACGTCGCCCGTTCTTCTGCTATCTGGGCTGCACTCATTGAACATGAAGCCGCAACTGCAATAACAGAATAAGATGTCACATACTTATTGTAAATAACATACATACTGTAGCAAATGTCAATGTAATAATTGGGAAATTAAAACAGGAAAACAATAATAAGGCCTAAAAAATGCATCCTATGGCATTATCAATGACTAAATAGATTGCAACTTAATCTATACTCGGGAACTGTAATTAATCTTAAAATGCATTTGCTTTGAAATATATTGGAACATGGATTGTTGAAATTTCCCTGCCAAGTGTAAACATAGGTAAGATTGATCTGTTTGCAAATATTATTATCAAATTACAAGATCCACCCATCAGTGAGTTAACAGAGTGCAATTTGGAATATTAATGACAAAGCATGGAGAAATTGCCATGTTTTGCCTTCCATTGCATTTCAGCAGAAGAAAGAAGTGGGTTTCCTGATTGCAAAGAAATTTAGTTTTTACCTATTACAAACAAATGAATAAATAAATTCACCTGGTGGAAGGCTCGAAATGGGTTCTGTAGGTTTTCCTGGTACTGTTTCAGGTGATTCTGGAGATTTACCAGATGATGGAGGCTTTGACTTGGGGAACATGAAGGATCCAGACCAAGTTCCGTATTTTAAGGATTTTATTCCATTCTTTGTGGATTCCTCGTAGTTCTCAAGGCCAGGGATCTTCACTATTTTTGTTTTTCCTCCCTTATCAGTCAGTACTCCAGCATGAATAGCAGCTAGGCATATGGCAGAATCCTAAGAGAAATGGTACATTAAGTTATAGAAATATATTAAAGCAAAACAATTTGGGTAACAACTTTAGTGTACGAATATGTATTGAGATAAAAATCTTACGTCTGTATAGCTGTAAGTTCCCCAAACTTTGCCATCCTCATCCTGACATCCCTCAGGACATATTATCCTAAAAATGAAGTAAGAACTGTTACAGATGTCTGTGCCATGCTTGATTTAACTTAAACTTAACTTTCTTCCTGCTACTTAACAGTTATTTCACAGTGATATAAAACTTACGTCGCCCGTTCTTCTGCTATCTGGGCTGCACTCATTGAACATGAAGCCGCAACTGCAATAACAGAATAAGATGTCACATACTTATTGTAAATAACATACCTACTGTAGCAAATTTCAATGTAATAATTGGGAAATTAAAACAGGAAAACAATAATAAGGCCTAAAAAATGCATCCTATGGCATTATCAATGACTATATAGATTGCAACTTAATCTATACTCGGGAACTGTAATTAATCTTAAAATGCATTTGCTTTGAAATATATTGGAACATGGATTGTTGAAATTTCCCTGCCAAGTGTAAACATAGGTAAGATTAATCTGCTTGCAAATATTATTAACAAATTACAAGATCTATCCATCAGTAAGTTAACAGAGCGCAATTTGGAACATTAATGACAGAGCATGGAGAAATTGCCATGTTTTGCCTTCCATTGCATTTTAGAAGATAAAAGAAGTGGGTTCCCTGACTGCAAAGAAATCGAGTTTTCCGAGTTTTAGTTTGCTGTCCCAGAAGACTCTTTACCAGATAATGTAGGCTTTCACTTGGGGAACATAAATTATGTGGTGACTATATTTTTGCTGAGTATTTAAGTGTTTTGGCTTTCATATTTGCATCACAAAGGGAAGGGCGAATACTCAACATAATTACTAGATTTAAAACTCAATAAATATTTTATTTACTTCTGATTCTCAGCACAGAATTATCAGGTTTCCCCCTATAACTCTACCCCTTCATTAAGAAAAAAAAACCTTCAAATAATGGGACCAGGTCCAGATGAAAATTGGCTATTAAATTGGCAATAATGGCAATATATTATCCATATACTTTTGAAATAGGTTGCTGCCACTACAGTGGAGTTCCATTCTTATGAAACCTTCTTTTTATGTAGTCTGTATTAGTGACTATAACAATGGAAATGTGAAATGAACTTCTCTCATTAAGCTCATGAAAGGTTTCATCTTCAGGCCCATTCATCCTTAAATCTAAAATTACAATTATTGATATTGCCCCAACATATTCTGCAGCACTGTGCAAGAGGTAAACAAAATAAACACAACATTCTAAACACGATTAACAAACTAGAACAGTAAACTGAAAAAAACAAGTAAATCTAGCACTGAATGTGCAGGATCTGGCATGTCAGAAGTAACAAAAGTACTGTTCAAATTGGTAATATCGACTGGCAAATATAAAACTCTTTAATTTATAAACTCTACTCATTCATTGATAAACTGAACTTTGAAGGCTTATATACAAAACCATAGGACCATGGGGCAAATTGTCAACTGCCCAGCAGGCTGAAAGTGCCTGAGGTTTGACTGAGGATATCAAGCGATATCCAAAAAAGGCCATGAGAATCAAAGAAGTATTACATAGTAGCCATTTAGTTCTCTATTCCACAGCTCACTTGTTGGCCGTGAAGGGAGTGATATAGACCCATGTTGCTCACTGCAAAAGCTTTTTATAAACTAGGTCATAATGGAACTGAATCAACAGATGTCCACACAGTGAGCAATGGTCTCTATTGTCCCACATATCATGAGTATCAAGCTGCACCAGGGGAGAGAGGAGGGAAATGTGGCTTGCAAATAATGGCAAAAGCACTTGATAATGGATAGGACAATCCAGGCTAGGTTTGGGTCTCCTTGGGATAAAAGCCTGGGATGTGTTACTGCAGCTATTTGTCCCTAAGCGTATGTGTATATATGGACATGTGTAGAAATATGCTGTAGTAAAAACTCATCCATTTTAGCCCAAGTGCTGATATTCCATTTGCACTTTATTACATGTATGCCAGGAGTCAATTTATTTTAATATTCTCACTTCCAAATTCCCTTTGCTACCTCTTGTCTCAAATTCACAATAAAACCTTTAGAGTGTATGCTCACTTGCTATCTAACAAGGCAACTTGTATAAAAGAGCTTTAATAGCTAGATCTCAGCTATCGGCAAGACCCTCTTTACCATTATATTTTTCTGTGTATATTGTACTGACGTCCCCAATTGTACAGTTCTGCGGAATATGTTGGATCTTCATAAATGCCAGTTATAATAATAGGCAATGAAAGTATTTAGCAAGGAAATGCCTGAATGTAGGGCATATATTTGTCGATGTACATATGGAGTAAGATAATGCATGGGACGTGTACATCTTTCTTGCCTAACACTGTGATTAAAACAATTTGCCAAAAGAACACAAAAGCTATTTAATGTTAAACCTTTCACCAATATGTCATTAGAAAAACATGTTGCATGTTTCAATAAAGTAGTGGAAGGCAGAAATGAGACAGAAAAAGCTTGGTATGGTAACATGATGACAAATCTGCAATACCCCCTGGGTAGATTTGATCCAGTATTTATGCATGTGCCTTCAAAGTCAGCATAAGTATACATGTTTTAGAGGAGCATACAGAAGCAAAAAAGTTATTGTCTCAGCCTGATGTACGCCATTCCCCTCATGCTGGCATGTATTAACAACTGACGAAGTGATCCATCTACTTGTTGGGGATGACTTCGATGTGGCATCAATGGCAGGGCTCTTAATCCCCTCTCAAACAAATTCATAATTTTCAAATAGGCAGCAGTTGCCAAGAAGAAGAAAAATACATAATTCTTGCATTTTAGGTTCTGAGGCTTTAGCCAACTCAGGACATGAACTTGAAGGCAGACACCTACTGTCAAATTTTGTCATGAGAAGAAGGGGTGTTTAATATGTTCTCTATGTGTCTTGAGATCTACTTCTAGGTTCTAAAGAAATGTACCTGGTGGCAGACTTTGAGGAGGCTCTGTAGGCTTTCCTGTTGAATCTGGTGTTTTAGACGGTGACTCTGGCTTTGTAACAGGAGGTTTAGCAGATGGAGTTGGGCGGAATGAAAATGATCTGGGCCAGGGTCCGGCTTTAAAAGATGTGATACCATTCTGTGTGGTTGTCTCATAGCCTTCTAGACCTGGCTTCTTCTGTACAGTTACTTCTCCTCCATCACTGGTCAGAAATCCAGCATGGATAGCAGATTGGCAAATGGAGGACTCCTAGGAAACATATAGGCATTGCATTAACAGAATGGTTAATGTTCTGATAATTTAACATTATGTTAAGAAAGGAAAAAACAGGAATTTCAGTTTATGTTCTTTGTTTTCATTTTGCTTTTTATTCACTTACATCTGCATATATGCCGGATCCCCAAACTTTCGTTACATGTTTTAGACATTCTGGTGGACATTTGACACTGAAATATAAATACAAATAAGGATTGCTTTCATTCTCTTCTAATATATATGTTTCTTTAAAAAAGAAATGTTATTTACGAAAAAACAATTCTTCAATTTGATATGCACTTACTTTGCAATGGGTTCAGCTATCAGCTTCCCAGGCATTGTACATGTAGCCGAGACTGCAAGAATAAAATTTACAATATATATTTATAAATTCCGATTTGAAATGATATGTATAACAACTCCATCTTCATAGAACTGTATTCAATGACTATATATGTATAAACATGTTTTTTTTAATGTTTGTACTATGAAATTGTCCATACATGCATGTGTGTATTTTCTATCTAGGTATGCTTATTTTTCCATGTGGTATATTCAGTAGATAAGGAAGTGTAGTGAATTGAAAACTCAACTGCAAAACATTTGCAAAAATTGCTGTTTTGAAAAAATGATCTTGTCACAGCTTGGCTCATTAAAGCTACATTTTACTCTTCATTTTTAGTTGTTATGTTAAACCCTTACATAAGATGCTTAGACTTTTTCAGTTTTAAACCTTTGGTTAGAAGAAAGCGCCTTTAATAATCTTTTCCTAATTCTCACATCTAATGATCAGCTGTATGATGTTTTCTGAAATATACAAATGTTGCACTTAACAAAAAATCATTTTCAATAGAGACCAAAACAGATACAAAGATATTGACCTGGTGGAAGCTTGGATGCTGGCTCTTTAGTCTTTTTTGGGGTAGATGAGGGATCAGATGTTTCAGAAGGTGATTCTTCACTTGTCACAGGTGATGGTACTGGGATGGGTTTAAAAGACCCAGTCCATTTCCCATGTTTAGAGGATTTCACTCCATTCCTTGTAGATTCCTCATATTCCTCCAGACCCGGCAGCTTCTGTACTCTAACCACCCCTCCCTCGATGGGCACTACTCCAGCATGGATAGCAGATTTGCATATGGGAGAATCCTAAGGAATGCAATACAGATGTTTTTTTTTTATCTGCAAGCTATGAAATGTGCTGGTCCGTCTTTAACGTCATAACACAGACAGGGTTATTTACAAACATGAAAATTGTTGAAAACGTAAAGTAAATTCTAAGTGAATTTAAAATTTAAGGTCATGTTAGAAAAACTAAAACCAAGTTGCAGAATATTTCCGGTTCCGCTACGTTGACTTTCAGTTTGAAATTCACTTTGAAATCACATTAAATTCCCAACAATTCTCGCTTTAGTGAATAACACTGAGTGGGTTCAAAATCAGTCTAATAATATTCCTTGTTACAATTTCTTACATCTGTGTAGATTTTGGTTCCATAAACAGTGCCTTTCGTTTTGTGGCAATCCTCAGGACATATTACACTGAAAGAAAATAGAGAAATAAATAAACTAGTTGCTCCTGTTTCCAATCCTTGTGATGAATATCTGCAGGGAAGAACAAAAATGTAAACCCCAACTCCAAATTCTGTCATTCAGTCTGCAGTCAGTGATCAGATAGCCATTAAATTAGTGGCTGGGCAGTTTCCTGTTGACCCGAAGCATTATGCATTATTTGTGCCTGTACTCCATGGTGGCTTTTACTATCCATTTAATTTTTACTTGATCCCCAATCCCCCACAATTAGTTTTTACAACTTACTCTGCAGTTGATTCTGTTAACTCGTTAGCAGTCGTAGAGCAAGGAGCTCGTCGTGCTATGAAAGACAAAGTGTTACATATCAATTCTTGTGTTAAACTAAATGTGGGAGTACACTTAGATACATATACGTATTAAGTTAAGGAATCAGCAAGAACACACAGAATAGTTATATGGCAAACGCTGCACGTATCTTCTTTTTTATCCCTTCCTAATAATGTTTAATGGGATTCAATCATTGATGATAATCAGTAACCTTGAATTAATTTAGCAGTATAAACTCATAATTTTTCATAGCACTAATTTGGGTACTTGTCAATACTTTCACACTGATTTATTTTCATTTTAAATAGTCATGGAGAATAGAGCTTGCTTTTAGACATTTAAAAACATTTCAGGTTGATGTCAGGAATATCTAAAAGAAATATATGTGTATATAAGTAAATTTTTTTCTCATTTATTTATTCATCGTTTACAGGAATTTCAAAATAGTAAACTGATTTAGATATTTCACCATATACCTTATGTTTACATTTTTTAAATATTAATATTAAAATATGTTTTATATGATATGTAGATATAACAAAGATAGTTGAAATACTGAAATAACCAGAATATAGATATTTGTAGGAAATCTAACAGCATTTAGCAAAATTTAATTTAAAAAATATCAATGTGTATAATGTATCTGTATACAGTAAATAATGTTTCTCTAATTTACAGGTCATTGCAAGGTTTTAATGCAACTTGGCAAAAAGTGCATTATGTTTCAAAAGTCTTCCCTTCAACCCAGTTTGATTTGACGTACAGGGATGGAGAGGGGTTAAACAAAATTTCAAAGTGCTGAATACAATTTCCATGAGTATGACATTCCTTACAATGACATGAGGACAATGTCTAGAAAATAATTTAAAAAAAAAAGAAGGAAATAGTGTGTCCACTGTACATGGCAGAAGCACATACGGGCAAAGCCCATTAATCAGAGTGAAATGTGAGACCTTCTAGCCACAAATCTGGTGGCCACAGAACAAACTTATTACGCAAAGGATAAATAATTGTGACAAGACCCCAAACCGGTTTATAAAGAAGAAAGAAGTAACATAAAAAAATCAAAGAGAAGGAGACAAACATCAAAGAGAAGAAGACAATGAGAAGACAGCTCCACCAAATGTGGAGATATGTGCCTAGTCTAGATAGCAGTGCCTAGTCTAGATAGCAGTGCCAGCAAGTTGGGTCAGTCCACAATCAGAGTGGCATGTACCATGCTTTTACTGGAAGCCTCGGTACTGACACTTCCAGTAACAGCTTAGAACAGGGATTAGCAACCTTTAGCACTACAGATGTGTACTACATCTCCCATTAAGCTCTTAGAGCCATAATGCAACAACATTGAATAGCTGTGACAGCCTATCACAGTATCTCTTTGCTTTTTGTGAAAGATGATTCCAGGCTGCAGCAGTACATACCATACGTTCCAGGCACCAAAAGTTCCCCAATATTTTAATAAAAAGAAAAATTAAGATGTCCATTTTCACTTAATACAACAGCTAATGAAATGTGCATATGTCTCATAAACACTTATCTCCAGTGACAAAACAGATTTAAAGACAGTCACCTGGTGGTAGTTTAGATGCTGGCTCTTTAGTCTTTTTTGGGGTAGATGATGGATCAAGTGTTTCAGAAGGTGATTCTTCACTTGTCGCAGGTGATGGTACTGGGTGGGTTATAAAAGATCCAGTCCATTTCCCATGTTTAGAGGATTTCACTCCATTCCTTGTAGATTCCTCATATTCCTCTAGACCCGGCAGCTTCTGTACTCTAACCACCCCTCCCTCGATGGGCACTACTCCAGCATGGATAGCAGATTTGCATATGGGAGAATCCTAAGGAATAAAATACAGATTTTATTTGCTCTGCAAGCTATGAAATGTACTGGATCTTGTTTGGCATCATAACACAGACAGGTTTATTTACAAACATGAAAATTGTTGGGAATGTAATGTAAATTAAACGTAAACTTAAAGTTGAAGGCCAAAGTAGACAAATTAGAAGCATTACTGACTTGGAGATTTTTTTTTAGTTCAGCTATGTTGACCTTCAGTTTGACATTCACTTTGAATTAACATTGGATTACCAACAATTCTCACTTAAGTGAATAACCCTGAGTGGGGTCAAAACCAGTCTAATAATATTCCTTGTTACAATGTCTTACATCTGTGTATATGTTGTTTCCATAAACTGTGCCTTTTGTTTTGTGGCAATCCTCAGGACATATGACACTGAAAAAGAGAGAGATAAATGAACTAGTTCCTCCTGTTTCCAATCCTTGTTATAGGTATAGGCAGGGGAGAAAAAAATATGTAAACCCCAACTCCACATTCTGCTTTTTCTGATCCGTATACAATCAGTGATCCGATAGCCATTGAGTTCTTGGGTGGGCAGTTTCCAAAGCATATGAATTTTTTGTGCCTGAACTGCAGTCCAATCCTCGTTATAGGTATAGGCTTTACCTATGCATTTAATTTTAATTGATCCCCAATCCCCCACAATGAGTTTATACAACTTACTCTGCATTTGATTCTGTTAACTCATTAGCAGTCGTAGAACATGGAGCTCGTCGTGCTATAAAAGACAAAGTGTTACATATCAATACTTGTGTTAAACTAAATGTGCGAGTGCATTTAGATACCTATATGTATTAAGTCACAGAAACAACAAGATCACATGAAATAGTTAAATAGCAAACACTGCCGATATCTTCTTTTTTAACCTTCCTAATAAGGTACTTAACACATTTGATTTGGGTTCAATCATTGGTGATGTTCGATCAGTAATTTCCAGATTGTATAGTCTATAGAGTGTAGAGAGTTATTTGTTTTCTTGGTCCTAAATTAGGTAGTTATTAATCTTTTCACTACTGATTAATTTTTATTTGTAACAGTCATATTAAAGAAAAAGTAAAGTGTTGGTAACACCAAACTGTATTCCTAACACTTAAAGGGACACAAAAGTCACCAGAACAACTACAGCTTGATGTAGTTGTTCTGGTGAGTATAGTCAGTGACTGCAGGCTTTTTGCAATAAACACGATTTTTTCCTGAGAAAAGGTAGTGTTTACATTGCTCCCTAGGGACACCTATAGTGGCCACTCCTCAGATGGCTACTAGAGGTGCATCCTGGGGCAATGTGCAGCACTGCCATTCAGTGTCTGCACCCTCTCCATGGAGAAACTGAACTTTCCTCATAGAGATATATATAGATTTCTCTATGAGGAGATGCTAACTGTCTAGGGCAGTGTTTGGCTCTGTCCTCCGCCTGGCTTCCTTGGATGAGATCATCAAAATTGAAAATCTCAGCCAATGCAATGCTTTCCTTTGCTGATGTCCAGTCCAATGCTCCTCATAGAGGAGCATTGGGGACCTGATGTGCATATGAGGTGATTCCCGCAAGGCCACTATATTTCCCCATAGTAAAGAATACAACCAGTGCTTTTCTATGTGGGCTGCAGTCACATGACAAAAGGTTACTCAGTGACTGTAACAGGAAGCGCCTGTAGTGGCTGTTAGTATGTCAGTCACTGGAGGTGTGTTTAACACTGCAATGCAATGCCGTTTCTTTCTGAAACTGCAATGTTTTACATTGTGGGGTTAAATATATCATAAAAGAGTAATTGAAGGTAAAGTAATTATAAACCATCAGAGGGGCCTCTATTACTAGCATTCTCTGATATCTTAGTATTCCTATTGCAGCACAGCACATTGTTATATACTACTTATTTTCAAAAGGGAGCGAGACGTCCCCTTATCCCTTTGCTTTGAGTTTAGATTTATATTTTTTCTATTCTCCTTATACCCCTGGTCTGCTACAGATGGTCTTTTTTATTATCCTGAACTGACAAAGCTACAGCCTGCACTGCCTTACTCTGTATTCATTATCCCTATATTCGCGTAGAACTACCAGATTTTCCTATACAGACATTATAGCTACACTCAGGATAAATGTTTTGTAAATATGTACATTATTATTTCTGTTTGAATTTTCCTTTTCCTTTTCTTTTTGTTGTGGTGACTTTTTTCACCTCTTAATCGCTATATTAAAAGTTATGTTTTGTTTTTATGGTTAAATATACATAGGACAATGGGAAGAATGTCATTACTGTGAATGAATGTGGAAGAAATCAGTTAAGCCCTGGGCCCCAAACTACAAAAAGTGCGTTGTTGGTGTTAGTAGGTCTATGGTTAGGGTTGGTTACAGCTAGGGTGAGAGCTAGGCTACTACCACTACAACACATTGTAAGGTAACATATTGTACAGTCTGCTTTAGCCCCTATGTTAAAGGAAAGCAGCCATAACATTTTACTATCATTATTATGGAAAATAAACAATTACCTGTAATGGAGTCTATGTGTTGTTTTTTTTTTTATGTAATGCATATTATAAGTAAATATGTTTGCAGTACATCTCCTGGCTTTCCATTGCTTATGGAGTTGCAACCACAAAAGCTGAATGTTGTGGGTATGATGGATGAGTGTTTTGTGTGTGTGGGAGGCTTAGTGTGGCTGTGTGTGGTAGCTGAGTATTGTGTATGCACAAAATGACGAATTGAGTGCTGTGTGTGTGGGATGGTCTGTGTGTGAGTGAGAATTAGGGTGGCCCCTCTCCTTTTTATCTTTTGGCTATCTAAGACACTCTAAGAAAGATTTCTGGTGTTCTAGTGGTGAAGTATGTTGTCTGTACTTTTCTTGGGTGCATAGATTATTCTAGTCCCAGAACTCAATCACTGACTCAGAGTTCTGGCTGCACTGAGATTGCAAGGGAGAACCTTAAGTGTTCTGCACCTGACAGAGAACACGCTCCTTCAATATAGCGAGGGGCACATGGCCGAGCAAGGAGATGTCATGCTCTCCCCGCTGGCAGAAAAAGGAAGGAACACTCTCAGATGCAGATGCCAGCAGTGGCCCATCCATTTAGGTACCAATAACATAATAAGATGACAATTTTATTCAATAAATAATAAAATGCATATTTGCTTCAAATCACTTACCTGCAGTGACACAACAGATATAAAGATATTCACCTGGTGGGAGCTTGGATGCTGGCTCTTTAGTCTTTTTTGGGGTAGATGAGGGATCAGATGTTTCCGAAGGTGATTCTTCACTTGTAGCAGGTGATGGCACTGGGATGGGTTTAAAAGACCCAGTCCATTTCCCATGTTTAGAGGATCTCACTCCATTCCTTGTAGATTCCTCATATTCCTCCAGACCCGGCAGCTTCTGTACTCTAACCACCCCTCCCTCGATGGGCACTACTCCAGCATGGATAGCAGATTTGCATATGGGGGAATCCTAACAAATGCAATACAGATTTTATTTTTGGTCTGCAAGCTATGAAATGTGCTGGTCATTTTTTGGCATCACAGACAGGGCTATTTACTAAAATGAGAATTGTTTGAATTCAAAGTAGATTTCAAAGTGAATTTAAATTTAAGGCAAAAGTAGAAAAATTAAGCATTGCTAACTTGCAGATTTTATTCAGTTTAGTTATGTTGGCCTTCAGTTTGAAGTCGAGTTCTCAACAATTTTTTACTTTAGTGAACAACCCTGAGTGGGTACAAAATCAGTCTAATAATATTCCTTGTTACAATGTCTTACAGCTGTGTAGGTGCCAGTTCCATAAACGGTGCCTTTCGTTTTGTGGCAATCCTCAGGACATATGACACTGAAAAAAAAATAAAGATATAAAAAAAAAAACATTTTCTCCTGTTTCCAATCTTTGTTATGTAAACCCCAATTCCAAATTCTGCCCTTACAGATCTGTCATGCAGTCTGCAGTCAGTGATCAGATAGCCATTGAATTTTTGTGGGGGCAGTTTCCTGTTGACCCAAAACATATGCATTATTTGTGCCTGGAATCCATGGTGGCTTTTACTATCCATTTAATTTTTACTTGATCCCCCAATTACCCGCAATTAGATTTACAACTTACTCTGTGGTTGATTCTGTTAACTCGTCAGCGGTCGTAGAGCATGGAGCTGGTCGAGCTATAAAAGACAGCGTGTTACATATCAATTCTTGAGTTAAACTAAATGTGGGAGTGCAAGAACACATGGAATAGTTAAATGACTGCACATATCATCTTTTTTAACCCTTCCTAATAATGTACAGTACTTAACACTTTTGATTGCTTTCAATCATTGATGATGATGATTGATTAGTAATTCTGAGATACTGTAGTCTATAGAGAGTAGTTATTACTTTTTATAGTCCTATTTTAGGCACTTCTTAAACCTTCCACTACCGATTCATTTTCATTTTAATTAGTAAAATTAAAGAAACAGTAAACGCTCATTAAATGTCCCTATAGGAAAGCATTCAAGCCGAGTGCTGACTGCACTTAGACTGCAAAGGAGAACTTTAAGTGTTCTGCACTTGACAGAGGTACAATATAGCAAAGGGGCACAGGGCCAAGCCAGGAGATGTTTTGATTTCCCTGCGGGCAGAAAACAAATAAATCTCCAACAGATTCAGGTGTCAACACTGGCCCACCTATTTATGTACCAATAAAAATAATAAGATGGCAATTTAAATTGAATTAAAAAGTTAATAAAATGTGTATTTGCTTTAAATCACTTATCTTCAGTGAAAAAAGGCAGTCACCTGGTGGGAGCTTGGATGCTGGCTCTTTAGTCTTTTTTGGGGTAGATGAGGGATCAGATGTTTCAGAAGGAGAGTCTTCACTTGTAGCAGGTGATGGTACTGGGAGGGGTATAAAAGATCCAGTCCATTTCCCATGTTTAGAGGATTTCACTCCATTCTTTGTGGATTCCTCATATTTTTCCAGACCTGGCAACTTCTGTATTCTAACCACTCCTCCGTCTCTGGTCAATGTTCCAGTATGAATAGCAGCTTTGCACATGGAAGAATCCTAAGAAATACAATACAAATATTCCTTTGAGAAAACAATCTTTTCAGCAAGCTATGGAATGTGCTACTCCTTTATTGGAATGATGACACATTGGGGTAAAAATCAGTCTAATGACATTTATGTTATAATGTCTTACATCTGTGTAGATGCCATTTCCATAAACACTGCTTTTCTGTTTGTCGCAGTCCTTAGGACATATGACACTGAAAAAAAGTAGAAATATAAGGAAACAAGTTACTTAATGGTATGATGCTTTTTTATGTATATCTCTAGGTAAGAACACAAATTTAAACCCTGACCCCAAAATTCCAGTGTGTCAACTAGTATGCATTCAGAGATCAGATAGTAATTGAACTCTTGTTTGGGCTGTCTCCTGTTGAACCCAAGCAGATGCAAAACACGTTAAATATTTCTGCCTGGACTGCATGTTGGCCCCTTATCTATCTATTCAATTTTTACTTGATACCCAGTCACCCATTATTCGTTTTTATAACTTACTCTGTAATTGGTTCATTTAACTCAGTTGCAGGTGTGGAGCATGGGTCTGGTCGAGCTACAAAAGACAGAGCATTACATACAAATTCTTATGTAAAACTAAATGGGAGAGTGCATTTATACACACGTATTAAGTCACAAAAACAGCAAGAACTCCTTCAATAATTACATTGGAAAGACTGCGCATATCTTTTCCATAAAAAAAATAAAATAGAATTATGTAAATGTAAACACTTTTCAATTTTTTTAAATTATTTATTGTTTATAGATAGATCATGATGATAAAATGTTTTCGAAAGAACACCATAACCTCATCTTCCATATGCTTATCTTCCAATATTTGAGTCAGGCTTCAAAATATTGACATTGATTAAATTGATTTGCTAAATAGAGTGGGCATAGAAAAATAATGAACATTGTCAGAAGCTTTGTTTATGGGTATTTTTTTTAGAATTTAGAAAGAAGCTTGGTTTGGTCTTCAGGACCTTCCTTTTCGCCCCTGCTGCTCTTACATCTACATGATTATTCAATAAATTGAGGATTCAGAGGGGGACACGAAGTGAATTTCAAATTTTAGGCCAAAGTAATGCAACTGGAAGCATGGTTGAATAGAATATTTCCATTTTGGCTATGACCCTAAATTTGAAATTCACCTTGGATTCTTACTTTAGTGAAAAACCCTGATAATGATTTCGGTTAGAGAAGAGGCAGACACTGCTTTCTTAAAATAAACGTATAAGGTACATTCAGAAAATATCTGTGTATATGCATATATGTTTTCCATAGATGTAATAATTTAGATTGTACAATTTGAAGGCACTAGGGGTGCCTGTTTTCAGCACTTATATGTGCATTTTTTTGTTTTTAGCTTAAATAGGCTGATGGGGAGAACTAAAGGGGCACTATCAATTAAACAGCATTTGCAATAAAGGAAGTGTAAACATTAGAGGAAGTATTTAGGGAAGTTGTGCAGTCACTTGCAGGGAGGTGCAGGGAGGTGTCAATAGGACAGTAAAAACAAGGTGATGTAATTCGTAAATAGCAGAGAATTGAACAGTAAGACTGCAGATTCATGATCTATACATCAAAACCACTCCATTAAGCTAAAGTTATTTTGGTGACTCTAGTGCCCCGATAAGTACCAATAGCCTAAGTCAGTGTCCTCTGTAGTCCATTCAGCCCTAATGGCAGAGCTGCAGGAAAAGTTTAAGAGTGTGTAAACCTCATTGCTGCCCCAGCTCCTCCTATGTCTGTGTGTGAGGCTGGACAGGAAGAGGAAGGGTTCAAACATTACATTCTCATCTGTCCACTAGTAACCATAGACATAGAATACATAGACGCCGCCGCACGTCTATGGCATTCTGTGCTGAGCGGCGAGATATGCGGTGGCCATCTTGGACCGGTCGCCGCTCTACTGAAGCTATTGAAGAAACCTTGGAAAACCCATCTCACTAGAGGTAAGTGAAGGATTTGGGGCACGTATAGCCCTTATTGCCCCTACTCCTTAATACCCCTACCCATGTCATTAATGCCCCTACCCCTAATCCTTAATACCCCTACACACACAGTCTTAATACCCCTATCCCTAGTCCTTAATATCCCTACCCCAACCCCTGTGGTGTTAATACCCCTACCCCTACAGTGTTAATACCCCTGTGCTGGGGTAGGGGTATTAAGGACTATGTGTGCTGGGATAGGGGTATTAACACTGTGTGTGTAGGGGTATTAAGGATTAGGGGTAGGGGCATTAATGACATGGGGTTGGGGTATTAAGGGGTAGGGGCATTAAGGGTTATAAGTGCCCCAAGTCCTTCACTTACCTTTAGTGAGATGGGCTTTCCAATGTTTCTTCAATAGCTTCAGTAGAGCGGCGACCGGTCCAAGATGGCCGCCGCATTCCTCGCCGCTCAGCACAGAATGCGGCCTCTATGTATTCTAGACTATGTCTATGCTAGTAACAACACTTTCACACAGGAAATGCCTTTCAGGAAGAGCAGGGGAAGCTCTCAGTGGTGCACACTGTTGCAGCTCTAATATCATCAATTTGACTGGTCTACAGAAGACATAGGAGGGTGAGTACAAATAGCCCTACAAACTTCAGCACTCAAAGCCTAAACCTGAAAATAAACTCTTTACTTTAATCCTATATTTAACTCCTCTTAAAAATTAAACACGCCTTGTACACCACACTCCAGGCACCCAGACCACTTCTGCCCATTGGAGTGGTCTGGGTGCCAACTCCCACTACTCTTAACCCTGCAAGTGTAATTATTGCAGTTTTTTATAAACTGCAATTATTACCTTGCAGGGTTAACGCCACCTCTAGTGGCTGTCTACTAGACAGCCACTAGAGGGAACTTCCTGACTCATAGCACAGATTTTCTGTGCTAGAGCGTAGCTGGACATCCTCACGCTGTGTGAGGACCTCCAGCGTTGCTCAATTCCCCATAGGAAAGCATTGAAAATCTTTTTCAATGCTTTCCTATGGGGGGACCTAATGCGCATGCGCGGCATTGCCGCACATTCGCATTAGGACTCCGTCGACCGGTGGGCGGGATCAGTCTCGCCCACCAGCCGACGGAGTCAGAAGGAGGAGCGGCGCAGAGGAGGAGACAGCGACGAGGTCCCTCGTCGCTGCCTCAGGTAAGTGACTGAAGGGGTTTTCACCCCTTCAGCAACCGGGGATATAGGGGTGGGAGGGAGAGGGAACCTGCAGTGCCAGGAAAACGCATTGTTTTCTTGGCACTGGAGTTTTCCTTTAACCCAACTATAGCCATAAACTCGACAATCCTAACAGACTTGATTTTTTTTTTAATTACAACTTTAACTCCTCTCAAGCTGTTAATCTTCTTAACATTAACCACCCCTTTAACCTAACCACTTTTAACATTTTTAACCCTGCATGCATTTACACAGCTGTACAGACAAATTCACAAAAGGCCAACTCCCACCACCCTTAACCCAGCAAGTGTAATGTTTGCAGTTTTTATAAAAACGAGCTGGAAGTCCTCACGCTAAGCATGAGGACCTCCAGCATCGCCAGAATCCCTATAGGAAAGCATTGAATAATGCTTTCCTATTGGGAGGTCTAATGTGCGAGCGCGGCCATTGCCGTGGATGCGCATTAGGTCTCCCCCGCCAGCTGATGTTGTTATGGATAGAAATTAATATAGGTAAAATGTCTATTTACTTTGTATATCTGTATTCAGTATTTTCTCAAAATGGCTGCTAGAGCACCCCCTCCCATCGACTGAACACCTGTGTAACAAGATAGCGTCTCCATGCGGAGAAAAATCCCGAGATGATGGTGACATCACACTTTGGAGGAAGTGCATTAGATAAGACACTTAACACTTGAACAATTAAAGATGTATTTTCTCTGTTATCTTGCATTTTGCATATGATGTATTTCTGCCTTTATAAGGGGCTTGCCCCCCCCCCCCCCCCCCCGATGACACATTCCGGAGTTTTTCATTTATCTGAACTTGGTTTGATCTAAAACAATGTCGGCAGGGGAGGAGCATGGGCGGAGCCTGACCCAGCACTGATGGACATCGGCGCTGGATTCAGGTATGTCACTGAAGGGGTTTTAACCACCTCAGCAGCATGGGATGGGGTTTGGGAGGGAGAGGGGCACTGCAGGGTCCTGCAGTGCCAGGAAAACGGATATACATACATTACAAGCACAGTAAAGCACATGCATAAATGTATACATACACAGTATATAAATATGAATGTATGGTTTTTAGATGTTTTTAGGCCTGCAATGTTAAACTAATAAATTCATTATACTTACTTTACCTGCCTTATTTGGAGTTTGAGGAAAGGGGGACACCTTAGAATTTTGTGCCTACAGGCCCTGGATATGTTAATCCAGCCCTGTGTATCAAGCACTTTCTCTTAGAGAGTGCCCTGCTGCTGCACAGGTAGACATGGAGACGAGATATGTCATCAACTAACTGTGTCCTCTCATTGCTGAGAAGGAGTGTGTGGCCTGCACTTTCAGTGGGTACAAATCACTTTCAATGATTCAGCATTTAGAGTTATCTGCACCTTCCTGAGGTGCAGACCACAAGCTCCACCTACCAGATCACCATGGAGCAGAACACAGACCCCAGCGGAATTATCCACAAGGAAATTGGGATCAGAGTTGCTTTGCCAAAATATGCAGAGGTAAAGGGTGAAAACAGCATTTTTATTTTTTTTTCACAATTATTATAATGTGTGGGAATCTCATGATTGTTGTGGCCGATTTCTGGTGAGTGATGAGTTTACGTGAAGTTGAGAATGCTAAGCTGTCCAGTTTTAGCATCTTGGAAAGTAAGTACTTATTTTATTTTGTACTAATTTAAAGAGACACTATAGTCACCAGAACATCTACAGCTTAATGTAGTTGTTCTGGTGTCTATAGTCTATCCCTGCAGACATTTTAATGTAAACACTGCCTTTTCAGAGAAAAAAAAAGAAAAGGCAGTGTTTACATTACTGCTTAGGGACACCTCTAGTAGCTGTTACTCTGACGGCCACTAGAGGTGCTTCCTGGATCATTGCTGCACAACGTGTAGTACAGACATTCAGCGAGCGTCTCTATGCTTTGCTTAGAGGCACTAAATTATCCCCATAGAGATGCATTGAGTCAATGCATCTCTATAAGAAGATGATGACTGGCGCAGTGCACCATTTTGCAGCGCATGCGGGATAGCCTCCTAATGCTTTCCTATGAGAAAGCATTGAAATAACCAAGTTCGTTGACTTTGATGATCTAAGCCAAAGGGGCGGAGCTGGGGCGCAACCAGTGCTGACGCACAAGTGCGGCACTGGAAAAAATGTAAGTTGTATTCGTATTTAAGAGGGGCAAGGGGGTCTGGCCACCTATCATGTTTTTCTAACACTATTGGGTCAGGAATACACATTTGTATTCCTGACGCTATAGTGTTCCTGTAAATGCATTAGCTATAAATTGCATTAAAAGAATATGGGTTTCCTTTAACCCCTTAAGAACCGGACTGTTTTGGCCATGTTGTGCGTTAAGGACCAGGACTGTTTTAACACTGTTGTGGTGTTTGTGTTTAGCTGTAATTTTCCTCTCTCTCATTTACTGTTCCCATACAAATTATATATATATATTTTCAAGACAAGAAGGGCTTTCTTTACATACCATTATTTGTATCATGTCATATAATTTAATTTAAAAATATGTTCAGGTGAGTGCAACCATCCCCAATGTTTCATATGTAGAAAGGCCATTAGGCCTGAATTTTGTGGGAGGAGTAAGTCCCCTACACCCAACCCCTACTCACCTTTGACGTTCAAGTTCAAGTGTTATTCTACTTCCGGTTCGCGAGTCTTCACGTGTGCGTCACTTCCGGTCCGGACGTACCCTGTATCAACTGCACGTCTGAATCCTCCGTGCTACCAGCGGTCCTGCTCAAGTGCTACCGGCGGTCCCGCTCAAGTGCTACCGGCGGTCCCGCTCTGTACTACCGGCGGTCCGGCAGAATCCCCCGGTCTGCTTCCTGCCTAATCGTGAGTCCTCTCATTTCCGGTCCCCTCCACATCGCTCGGTGGTTCAGCAGGGGACCGGATCACTAATGACAGAAAATCTTACCGGGGACCACCCACGCTACCCTCATACCACGGTCTCTTTCTAAACACCCGTCGGGGGGTTCTACATCCCCCCCCCCTCACCCCCTCACGGTCTTAAAATCCGGGAAACGTTTTTTTTTTTTTTTATTATGCCAGGGGGATATATACATAAAAAATTAAAACTCATACTGTTATAAAAAAGCCATGCTTTTACTATGTGGGGAAAGAAAGTCTTGCCAGTTTCCATATTATGCATTTACACATGTATTACAAACGTTCATTCATACTTTTTCAAATATATTCTGTGTAGCTGTTCACATACCTAGTCTATTGGACTAACATCGCCACCTAGTGTTTTTTTATGGTATTTACTGTTATTCTGTAGTACATACAGCTTCCCTGCTAGTAATTACTATTTACATAGTATTTTTACTATGCCTTAAAACGTGCAAAATAATATCTGCCCTGTTAAAATAAATCTCTTTGATCTCCACAGATCGCACTTTGCCACATAGTACGGCAACATTGCAATTAAAAAAACTGGGGTTCTTATCCTTAAATCCAGTTTCCTTTCTACGCTACTGCCAACCGTTTGCTCATTCTATATTTCAAACCCTGCTTCTTGTCCTTTAAATCAGGTATAGTATTTATATGTTACTTTTATTCTCTGTTTGAGGTAACTCAGGCAGCCAACAAGTTACACTTGTCAACTCACTCTGCGCTCATGCGTTACGCCCACTCAGATTTACATCTGTCTCAAACCCTTAGGTTCTACTACGACAGCATCAACAACTTGCCCCGTCTAAATTCGGAGGAATCCTTGATAATTGTACCTTATCCAGGTATAGTTTTCTTTAAATCTTCAACATAGTACTTCAGTTTCCAATGAAAAGGCCACAGACAGCCTTCACGGTCCATGCCCCCTTCCCCCATTAACTCATATGGCACCCTTTCGCCACGCTCACGCAGATCTACATCTGTCTCAAACCCCTTAGGCTCTGCTACGACATCACGAACCACTGGACCTACACTGGAAGAAACAAGTCCACGGGTATAATCTCTATCAAGGTTAGTATCCTACCAGCACATAAACGCCAATTACCCCATAGTTGTTACGTGAACTGGCTCACAGGGTCTGAACGCCAGACCTAACTCACCGAGGCATTTACAAATCATCTCCCAAACCTCAACACGGAGGTACGGCCCTTCGCCCAAATCATAGTTAATCGCCTCATTCGCCCTTCTACAGGGCCGTATTCAGGGCCTCACTCGTCACGGCCACACGTTTTGAAACCTTTTAAATGTCACCGAGAGGCCAACATCCCGCCACCACATCCGTGGCAACATAATCCACTTCGCCCAAATCATAGATAGAGCCTCTCACCGCCACTTGGCATTAGCAGGGCCTCAACCGTCACTAGTCTAAGTTAAGTTTTTCGCTTCGGCAATAATCCTACAGTCCAGTTCATATAAGCTTCCCCCCCCCCCACCCACCCCTTGAAATAGTTTTCTCAGACGCCCCTACTAAAACCAACTCATTTAATTCATTTCTAGAATGTCACAAGACACATCTCCCATGGAGGAGGTACCTGATGAGGATATTATATCAACCCCTATCAGACCAGAGTCCCCAGGAGTTTCTCTCGCCCTGTCTACCCCTACGTCTTTGAGAGCATGGACAATACCTAAAATCACTGCCGAACGTAGGCTCAGGGGCATCCCCTTTCCGGCTACAGCCCGAAAGGCGGAATTATACAGACTGCTAACCAGCCAAGCCCCAGAGCCTAGGCCAGGCACAAGCTCTCAAAGCCAAGTTTCTGGCACTGGCATTGCTACCCAGGACACCCTCGCGGCAATCCTGGCCAACCTGCAGAACCTAAACAGCAGGTTAAGCAAGGTGGAAAGTGCCATAGCCTCCCCAGGTAACCTCCCTGTTCCTATAGCCCCAATCCCGGCTGTAACTATGGCACCAGCACCCGTACCTACACTTCCTCCTCCAGCTCCTGCTCCAGTACCGTCGCCTTTTGTGTCACCAGCTCACTCCGTCCCAGACTCCATTAGGAAAGAAATCCTAGATGGGAAGGACGTGTGTCTGGTGTCATTACTTATTGCCTCCCAAGACGCACTGGAGAACAGGGCTTATAATTTTGGCGACATCTCAGTGGTCCTAAAAACCACAGATCCAAGGCTCAACAAAAAATTGTCTATCCCCAATTTCGTGTTGGCCTTTGGGATATACCGAGATGTTATCTGCTCGGTATATCCCCACAGGAGAGAGGAACTGGACCTCTATCTCCATAAAGTGGTGGATTTGGGCGTTAAGTACGGGGGCTCATCTTTCTACGATTATCACAAATCGATATCAGCGAAAGCGGCGACCCATCTGAAACAGTTTAATGTCAGAATTAACTGGTGTCAGATGGATACGGAACTATTCTGTCGCCATTTCGCTGGTCTGAGGCCCCCGTCCTGCGCTATATGCAACTCCTCAACCCACTTGGCTGATTTGTGCCCTTCTATGGCTGACCCAGCCACCCCCTCTACCACCCCTCAATCCTCTTCCACTCCCCACCTTAAACAGGAAGGCGGCCAGAGGGACAAACTGGGGAGGCCCATCTCCTTTTTGGGGAAGGCGCAGGTGTGCAACAACTTCAATGCAGGTTCCTGCAGCGTTAGCGCTTGTAGATTGTTGCACATCTGCTCCATCTGTTTCAGGGCACACACGAAGACCATGTGTCCGGCCAGGTTGTCCCCTAACAAATGACTAACCGATGTTAATATCGACAACCTGGCCTTTTACCTGAAAGACCATCCAAGCAAACATCTGGTGGAGTACCTAATAACAGGGATTACTCAGGGTTTTTTCATGGGTCTCGTAGCCATCCCCCCAGGGATACTGGAATGCCCTAATCTCCTATCAGCCTGTCTAGACCCAGAGGCCACCGATCTTCTCCTCTCCACTGAAATCACTCAAGGCTTCATGATCGGCCCCTTCACCTCCTCACCGTTTTCCTCCTGGCGCACTAACCCTATCGGTATAGCTGTACACAAGTATTCTAATAAAAAACGTATGATTATCGATTTATCTGCACCGCACTCCTCTTTTGTTCCTAGCATCAACGCACTCATCCCCGCACACAAATTTTCACTACAATACGTTAAAATAGACGACGCCATACAATCCATCATGTCAACTGGCAGCAACGCTTGGCTTAGCAAAACAGACATTACCAACGCTTTCAAACTGCTGCCCATGCACCCATCACTTTGGCACTTGCACGGTGTTAAATGGCGAAACAGGTACTATTTTTCCACACGTCTCACTTTCGGTTCCAGAAGCAGCCCCAAACTCTTTGATATTTTCGCGGAAACGCTATGCTGGCTGCTTCTGAACATTATTAGGTGTCACACAGTCATTCACTACTTGGATGACTTCCTCATCATAGAACCAAGCACACGCACACCCACCGATATCCTCCACACCTCTGCACTTTTCACCACCCTCAGGGTACCTTTGTCTCCCGCCAAAACAATAGGCCCCACCACTAAACTCACTTTTCTGGGCATAGAGCTAGATTCTGCTAACTTCCGCGCCAGCCTTCCCACTGAAAAACTCGTCCGCCTGAGAGGGGAAATAGACATGTTCCTGCGGAGCGATGTATGCACCAGGAAAGAACTTCAGTCCCTATTGGGGTCCCTGAATTTCGCGATGCGCATCGTTCCGCAGGGCAGATCTTTCGTGTCCAGGCTCCTTTGCCTGCTTCACGGGGTACCGGACGACTGCCCAATTGCGTTGGACCAGCACGCCAAAGCTGACCTACTCATGTAGGGGCCGTTTTTATCCCTATGGAACGGTATCTCCATGTTTATCCCTCCCCTCTCAGACTCCTCTCCCTGCATTTACACTGACGCTGCAGCCAACACGGGGTTTGCAGCTATATTTGGTAATCACTGGTTTAGGGGTCACTGGCCAGCTGAGACGGATGCCTTGCCGGGGTTTAGAGAAACTTCAGCTCTGTTTGAGATTTACCCCATTGTGGCAGCCGCACACACTTGGGGTCACCTCTGGTCCGGCAAGGCAGTAAAGTGTTATTCCGACAGCTCGTCAGCTTGCGATATTATCAATAAAGGGCGCTCATCCTCTCTTACCATCATGCGGCTGATTCACAAGCTGACCTGGTTGGCAGCAACCGTCCAGTTCCACCTAATTTGCCTTCATATCCCGGGTATTCACAACACGGCTGCTGACGCTTTATCTCGATCTCAATTTCAGGTGTTTTTCCAGGCACTCCCATCAGCCCACCATCAACTATCCAGAACACCGAATTTTCACGAACTAATCTTGGACTAAACACACTTATGCACCACGCCATGACACTAACGCACCAAGCACTATCACCAAGCACTGCAATCACCTACACTAGGGCACTTAACATTTTCAATACATTTACTGCTGAATTTGGATTACAAGGCGATTTCTCAAACCAAACCATGGTGGCTTTTGCCTCCTTTTGCCATTTACATTTAAAACTTTCACACAACACCATTAAATTATACCTCACGGGGGTACAGCACCATAGCCTCACAAATTTCCCTAACAACACCCCCTTTTTATCATCATATCCCATAAAGAAAATCTTAAAGGGGATCTCTAAAGTATCAGTTCCATCTATCACCACCAGACTACCTATAGATGGGTCTATCTTTAGATTACTAAGCAACCTCCTCGACGAATCCCCGTTTGATCCCAACACTAACCTGGTGATCAAATCTGCAATCTATTTGGCTTTTTATGGGTTCCTAAGACCTGGGGAATTTACTGTTGTTTGTCAAGGGGATACCACTCACAGCCTAAAAACCTCACAACTCACAAAAATAGACGACTGTTACGTTCTCACAATCCCATCTACCAAAACAAATCAGTCCCTACACCCCACCATCATTCCTCTCTTTCCAACAGACAATGCTTGGTGTCCAGTCAAGACACTGGACACATTACGGTCAGCTTATAGCACACACCTACCAGACTCACCGCTATTACAACTACAAGGACACCCACTCACCACAGCAAAATTTACCACGCATGTAAGAAACTTACTGGAAAAATTGGGTTACAACCCAACTTCATTCTCCGGGCATTCCTTCTGTATAGGAGCCGCTTCAGCAGCTTCTAGTACTAACACCCCGGTCCACATCATAAAGAGACTGGGCCGCTGGAAGTCCTCCATTTACAACACGTATATTCCACGACCAGAAAGAGAACTTCGCCAGGCCTTCAGGAACTTGGTTATGTAATCAAATGCAATAAAGTGTGTTTTTTTTCGAACGTCTCTTTGCCCTCTTTTATTTACAGGCCCACTCGGACGTTGGTTTCGGCACACCACAACCAACTTTTATCTCTTACACTATCCATTACATATTAAATTCCGAGCACAAGTAGAAAGGCCATTAGGCCTGAATTTGTGGGAGGAGTAAGTCCCCTACTTAAACACCCAACCCCTACTCACCTTTGACGTTCAAGTTCAAGTGTTCCCCACCCACCAGCACCCTTAGAACATACAATTCTCCTTGGTGGGCCCTCTTTTATTTACAGGCCCACTCGGACGTTGGTTTCGGCACACCACAACCAACTTTTATCTCTTACACTATCCCTTACATATTAAATTCCGAGCACAAATATATATATATATATATATATATATATATATATATTATATATATGTACATAAATTTTTACACAAACCAAGGTAATCAATATGAGGTATGTCCAGTCTTTTTTAGTAGCCAAAGTTAGCATTTAGATTTGTTTGTGTGTTAAAAATGCAAAAAAATATTATGAACGCTAACTTTGGCCAGTGTTTGTGACTAAGTGGCTACTAAAAAAGACTGAACATACCCCATTTGCAATACCTTGGGTTGTCTTCTTTTGCAAATGGTATGTCATCATGGGGGTAATTCCCAGTCCTGGGCTACCATACGCTCTCAAAGGCAACATAACCAATCTGTCAAATTTCAATGTAAAAAAAAAAAGGAAAATCAAACCTTATATTTGACCCTGTAACTTTCAAAAACACTATAAAACCTGTACATGGGGGGTACTGTTATACTCTGGAGACTTCGCTGAACACAAATATTAGTGTTTCAAAACAGTAAAATGTATCACATTAAGTATATCATTAGTGAAACTGCCGTATGTGTGTGAAAAATGCAAACAAATTTCACTGACAATATCATTGCTGTGAAATGTTTTACTGTTTTGAAACACTACTATTTGTGTTCAGTGACGTCTCCTGAGTAAAACAGTATCCCCCATGTACAGGTGTTAGGGTGTCATGGAAAGTTACGGGGTTAAATACAGTGCTAGAAAATTGAATTCTCTGGACTTTCGGCCTGTGTTGTCAGGCAGGTCCCTCAAATTGCAATCATTTAAATTACTTCAAATCACTTAATTATGTTGAAATATTACATAAATATATATGTAGAATTTAAATATATATATATATATATATATACATAGTTATATATTTGAAGTCTACGTGTATATTTATGAAATTATTTATGTAATTATGTATATAGATATATATATTTAATATTTTTATTTATTTATATATACATAGATATATAAAGTGTATTTTGATATAAATATATATATATATATATATATATATATATATATATATATATATATATATATATATTAATATCAAAATACAGTTAGAATAAAATTATATCATTTTAATTATTTTATTTTTAATTGTTTTATTTATTTTTATTT